>NC_065534.1:32503777-32807666 GCF_932294415.1 Quercus robur | reverse complement strand
AGATTTAGATCGTAAATTTTTGTATTATAGTTGTTTTTATAGGTTGGTAGAACAGAAGGTCTGTTTGTAAATTAAGATTAGAGCTTTCTGCAATGAAAGACAATTATAGACACCGCACTTTGTACCCTTTATGACTCGGACCCCCTTCCCTAATTATGGTAAAATTCTAAAGCCCAAGGTTGGTTTAGAGTTTGATCAGACTTAAATTGACTTGAGGAAGGTTTTTATAGAAAATATAACTCTTTTATGAGTTGAAATAAACCATTTTTGGAAAATAAAGGCCACAGAAACCCTAGGGCATGTGTACGCAGACACGTGAATGCGTACGCATGCCCTAGACCTGCGTACGCGAGCTTTATGCATACGTATGCATACACGGGCATGCATACGCATTCTAAGATTCCAGAAACTATGAAGACAAGTTTTCTGCATTAAAGTTGAGGTTTTAGAGCGAATCTCACATTGTCTATGAGCCGCTCCAAACTCCCATTTTCTTAATATAAAAGCCATACATGGTACCTTTTCAAAAGATACAAAAAATCCTAAAGGAAAACACTTGATTCACTAGAAATAGTGAATCAAAGAGGGAGTTTTTCACAAGACATACTCAAATCAATATTTTTTGATTGGGGCCTTTTCTGGCCTTGATATTCGAGTTTTAAGATTACTAATCACTTTTGTATTTGATTGTGAATAGATTTGATAGAGGGGAACAGTCAAAATCAAACCTAAGAGCTTTTGTTTTGAGGTAATGTTCCAAGTCCTTTTTTCCTTTTCTTTTATCTATTTTGATCTTTCTTTCTTTTGTTCTTTTTCTTGTTTACATTTTAATATGTTTGTTTAGTTTAGGTTTATGTATTTTTCTGTCCTTAAGCATGTTAGGTTGTTAGATTTATCGTTTTGAGTTTTTGCTCTATTTCTGTTATTGCTGTTTCTAGGTTAAGGTTTCAGGTGTGTATGCGTATGCATGCTCTTTGCATGCGTACGCATACTCGAAGTATGCGTATGCATACAGTAGGGTTGTGTACACAGACCCTATGCATGTGCACACATACTCATGCCTAGAAAATCCTAATTCTGTCCTGTTTGCCTTTTCTTTTGTTTTCTCTCACATGTTTAGTCTTCGTTTAATCTCTTTTGTTTTGCACTTGAGTTCCTGTCTCTCTATTTTGTCTTGTTTTAGTTTGTTTACCTCTTTGATGCTAGTTAGGGTTTTTTATTTGTTTGTTTACATGGACATGCATATGATATGAACATGTATTGATGCATATGTGCTATGGTGGAGTGAGGTAAGTCATGCATTCATATGAACATGCATTTGGAATATGTTGTTTTGATGATAAGTATAAGTATGTTTGTTTGAATGACGTTTAGATGCAATCACATGTTTCTTTAATCTTACCATGTCTATGTTTCTGCCTTGATTTGATATATACATTTTGCTACCTTGGATGAAATATGAGATGAGATGCATGCTTAGACGTATCTTAGGGTTTCAATGCTATATGTGATGTGATGTTAGGGTGTGGGATAGGACAAGATGCCTGTTAGGGTTTTTTTTTTTTTTTTTTTTTTTTTTGTTGGTTGCTGGTTTTTTGGTTGAGCTTGAGGTTGCCGTGATTTGGGGTAGTGGGTTTTTTTTGTGAGAGACATGGTGCATGGTGGTGGTAATTGATTTGGGTTTGGTGGCTTTTAGAGAGAGAGAGAGAGAGAGAGAGAGAGAGAGAGAGAGAGAGAGAGAGAGAGAGAGAGAGAGAGAATAAGAGAGAAAAAATAAATAAATAGTGTTTAACTTTGGTGTGAAAATAAGAGCATTGATGTGGAGTGAGTTGTGAAATGGTAAGTTAAAATAGATAAAGTGGTTTTTTTAGGTGCTGAAAGCTAAAAAATTTAGCACCACCAATGTGGATGCTCTAATGAAAATTGAAAACAAAAACTTAGACAAACAATTTAATTTGGTGTGGGTCCCACAAAAAGTGAGTAATGAGTTATGGAAAATGAGTAATAAACACCCTAAACCACACCCCCTTAGTGTCATGGCGATTCCTCTGTGCTTGAACGATATGTTTTAAAGTCCCAAATTGTTTTTAATAGATGAGATAAAATTTTAATTTATGGTATTCACTCCATAATGGTTATTTTTTATCATCAAGTCAAGACACTAATCAACATTTGATGTAGGCGGGATTCGAACCCCATATCTCTTTTCAAAAATAATAGATTTTACTAATTAAACTAGTGGCGACTTTAGGAATTTTTTTTAAGGTGGTCACTAAGAAACTTATATTATACAAAATATAATTAAGAGAGAACTTGAATATATCAACATTAAAAAAGAAAAAGAAAAAACTAAAAAACGCATGAAGTATTAGAATTTTTTTCTACTAACAAAGAGAAAAAGAAAAAAAAATAGATTGATAAGAAGTAAAATGGGAATTGAGAATGCTAAGATGAGATTAATAAAGTAAGATAATTGAAATGATAATAGAGAAAAGAAATAAAAACTAATAATATTTGCTACAATTCCGAGCTGAGTCACTACGTAGAGCAAAATTATTGTGACTGCAAAGTTAAGAAGAGCATAACTGCCGGCACTTCTAAAGAGAAATCATGACTACAATATTTTTCTCTAGTCTTTTTTTAAGGAAAAATGAAATTTTGGATTATTTTTATGTAATTGGTTGAAAGAGTTACAAATTTGAAAGACTATTTTTATTTTTCTTTTTTAATAGGCTTTTTGTTAAATAATTTGTTCACTTGTTTTTGTTTGATCTAGTTTTGTTTTCGTTTGTGTTATTTTTGTTGTTATTTGAGCTTTTTTTTTGTCATTTAAGGGTTTTTTTTTTTTTTTTTGGTTTAAGGGGTATTGAGGACAAAAATTTTCACACCACATGACTTTATTTCATTGGCAACCCACACCACATCAATATTATCATGGATTTTGGGTAAATATATTTCAAAGCCCAAAAGAGCCCATAATTACCAAAAAACGATGCCAAAGCCCATGGTCCAACACCCATGGTGATATTATCTCATCAAAGCTCATGGTACATCATCTTATTTTTCAGCTCATGAGTCTCATCAGGGGAATTTGGGAGTCGTGGTTTGGAGGGCCAAGAAGTATGTTCAGTAAAGCTCCAGCGGTTCAAAGTTGATAAAGAAAACATGTTGCTTGACATGTCTTTTCTAATTCCTTGAACTCTGACGAGTCAGTGTGTAATAAGTAACATCTGGTAAGCCTCTTATATCACATAACACTTAAAATGATAAAACTCCCCATTGTTCTTTATCTAAAACTTAATATTCATCATATAATCTAATTATGTTATTTCATATAAATTATATTATTATTTTCATCAATCCCAAACATATGCCTAAATCTTATTGGCTATTTCAGATATAAAAAATCTAATTAATATCTTATCTAGCATTAAATGCCCTCCTTGTTTCTCAAGATTTGGTCATAATATAAAGAGACCATAATTAAACCTCCAAAGCTCATCAAACATCAACCAATGAGTCAATTACTTTCCAAAATTATATTGTAATAAACCCATGGACTAAATATATAATTTTCCAAAAGAGGAAACTTAACCAAAAATACCAGTAACAGCTCTAACAGAAACTGCTTTAACTCCAGCAGAAGCTGCAACAGCTCCAGCAACTGATAAATATCCAAAAGTGACATCATCAAACCATTAATGCCCAATCCTAGCAGCTTGCTCCCATACCCAAAGAAGCAAATATCCCATAAAAGAAATCCTACTATTTTAAGAATAGATCCTTAGCCTCCATTTGCAACACCATAAATAGAAAGATCACATAAAAGATATCATACCATTTTCAGCCAAACCATGAATAGCGACATACAACTGACATCATCCAGTTGTGTCAGGATAGCTACTGCTATGTAGCAGCTATTGCTGTGCAACTACTACTGTATTGATGTGTTAGCTACTGTACAGCTGCAGCAGCAAACTTAAATCTCAAAATTTATTCTTTTGGCTAAAAACCAAAAACCCACAAAAGAAATCACTTATTTTGTTAAAGATCTTTCCTTATTTGCTGATTTTCCCTTCAACTAATTTAAACATAGTTACATGCCTGGCTCTATATAAAAAGGACAAAGCCAACACTCTTCCAAGACACCCATAACACTACTACCCATCTCTCTCACACTCTATTATTCTGAAATATCATTATCTTGCTGCCCATATCTCTAAACATTTCCATACTTCTACATCTTTCTTTCAAAATCTCTTTTCTTAGACAACACCTATTACACAACACTACTACCCATCTCTCCCACACTCTATTATTCTGAAATATCATCATTTTGCTGCCCATAACTCTAAACATTTCCATACTTCTTCATATTTTTTACAAAATCTCTCTTCTTAGACAACAATTACTACACAACACTACTGCCCATCTCTCCCATACTCTATTATTATGAAATATCATCATCTTGCTGCCCATATCTCTAAACAGTTCCATACTTCTCTATTTCTCTTACAAAATCTCTCTTCTTAAATAACACCTATTACACACCACACTACTACCCATCTCTCCCACACTCTCTTATTTTGAAACTTCATTCATTTTGCCGCCATATACACAAATCCATACTTCTCCATCTCTCTTCTTAGATAACACCATTATAATACACCATTACCCATAACACCACTACCCATCTCTCTCACACTCTATTATTCTGAAATATCATCATGTTGCTGCCCATATCTCTAAACATCTCTTTCTCTATCTCTCTTACAAAATCTCTCTTCTTAGATAACAACACAACAAAAGACAACATTACTCGTCTATCTTGCTGCCCATATCTCTAAACATCTTCTTCTCCATTTCTCTTACAAAAATCTCTTTGTAAACAAACACTACAACTCTTTACATCTTGCAAATCCATTTTCTCACAAAATATCTATACATACTTCCTATACATATTACAAACGCCATATCTCACAAACATATATATATATATATATATTACTATTTCCATATATCTTAAAACATGTCAAACACTCCTTCAAGAACATTTTATCAAAAGCCCTTCTTATGGAAGACATATAATTATAATGTTAAAAAGTCATTCTTATGAAAGACACAAACTTATAATATTAAAAGTCCTTCTCATGGAAGGCAATATTACTCATATTTGACTAAAAACTAAAAGAGCGTTATATGGGGAAAATCATTTAAGTATATGATAAAGGGGATAAACTTAACTAACCTATGCACACAGTTGGACATATTCTCTCTCCCTCCAGTTGCACCCATTTTTTATTTTCAATCATGAAGTCACCATGAAATGACTCATAATATCATCCTTTACTGATGGACTCATTTTATTATGCTGCTGAAATGTTATAAGTCCACTGATGTTATACAGCTAGAGCCACAAACCGCATAAAGATAAGTCATCATGTCTTTATCTCTAAATTTACATTATTGAATATATTTACTTCATTATCATTGTACCGCTAGACTTATGTTATTATGTTGCTGAAATGTTATCAGCTCACTGACACTATGTAGCTGGAGTCACAAACCATATAAAGTGAGTTGGAACCACAAACCATACTAAGATAAGTCAACATTTCTTTATCTTTGAAATCATATTATTAATTATATGTTAACTCATTATCAGGGCCGGCTCTATGGTGGAGCAAAAAATGCAACCGCCTAAGGCCCCAAGTAAAAAAAAGGCTCCTAAATTTTAACCAATAGGATTATTTATAATCAATAAATAAAATAAATTTTTTTATTAGATGAAAAAAAAATAAAAAAAATAGAGAAAAATGCAACGTCGTCCACAATATTTTTCACAACACTTGTACAACTAATGCTAAGTAGCAAGTTATTACAGCCTATTGTTGATGGCAAAAAAATAATTATAGTGATATTTTCAAATAAAAAACAAAAAACAGTTTAAAATCTAGGATTTGTTGTAAAAAATATGGTGAATGTTGCACTTCTAAAAAAAAAAGAATAATAATAAGAGTTTAATTAGCAAACTTTTACTAGTTTTCATCTAAATCTACCACTAACACCACTGTTTTACTTACCACTATCAATCTACCACATCAACAAGTATGAAAAATTTTGTCAAATTTTTTTTGTCTTAAAAATTCAAAAAAAAAAAAAAAAATTCTATGTAGTTCATGTTAATTAGTAGTAATTTTGCATCTAAATAAGATGATCAATTTTCGCCTTAGGCCCCCAAATGCATCAAGCCGCCCCTGCTCATTATTACTATACCACTGGATGCAAACTACTTTAATATTATCCCACTATTTAATAAACATGGATTCACTAATGTTTCATTAATGAACATATATATTAATAAATTGAATCAATCTTACTACCGGACATAAACCACCACTAGATGTATATTATTCGGACATAAACCACCGCTAGACGTATATTATTTGGACATGAACCACGGCTGGAAATAAATTATTTGACATACATTATTTGGACATAGACCATTGTTGGATATATCTTATTATGTTGAACATGGACCATGAACCGCAGCTGGATATGAACTATTTTGGACTCATCCCATTGTCGGACAGATGACATTTAATTAATTATTCTTTAATATTGGACATCACTTAATATATATATATATATAGTAATGATATTCAACTCATCATTTAATCAAAACTATTATGCTAAATATATTATTTATTTACTTTAACCATTATCATGATTCTTAGACTTTGAGTTTTATCTATGTTGTAGGCTTTAAAATGCACTGGAAGCCATTGGTCTATGCAGCCTAATGTCGAGTTCCGGGTTGAACTCCCTAAAAAAATTCGGGTCTAGCAAAGTCACCCCTCCAACGGAAAACATGTGGCTACACTTGAAAACAGCTCCGACAAGGGGTTAAGGATTATGTTTGAGGGGCCAAAATTATTTTTGGAGTAATGCTATGTCTACAATATTTTAAAAACAAATATTGTTATAAGTGAGTTAAAAAAGTGATATCAATATTAGGCCCAAATTAGAATTAATAATTGCTTTTTGTAGGGGCGGACCTACATATATGAGTGAGGGGGCCATGGCTCCCCCAAAAATTTTAAAAATATTTTAATACTATATGTAAGGACTCAATTTGTAACGACCCCAAAATGGTATTGGGTGCGAACGTTAAGGGCCCAAACAATAAAATTTGTAGAGAGTGGATTAAAAGGCTAGGCCTTGGTCACAGGATAATGGTTAGTCATGGTGTTCATGGTGGACACATAGAGTGAACTGTGCTTGCCCAAGAAGTCTTTCTACTCAGCACGGCCTAGGAGGCTCTGGTTCTTGGCCTTTTTCCCAGCCTCTTTTATGGATTGCTTCCTTCTCCTTTTATACTAGCCTTTACCCTCTCTCCAACGTCCACGTGTAGGTCCAGCTTTCCAGGGCTGATACTTGTCCTATCAGCCCATACCCAAAGTGGTTGGGGGTGATTGTAAAACTAAAAAGCATTGCTCTGTCAGGCGCAGAGTACTTAATTGCAGTAATGGCAGTCTTTCCCTTGTCCTTTGTCGCCACACTGTTCAGGGGTCCTTTCCCCATCATTGCAGAGGTGTTTAGCTTTTCCATGAACCGCTCCTATACCATACTCGCCCTTTCCTCTAAGAGCGCTTTGAGATGCCGAGGACAGAGTCGTCCTCGGCTATATCTCTAAGCCATTTGGACTTTCGTTGTATGTCCTCGGCATTGTCTCTCCTCGGCTCGGGCCTTGGGCCCCAATGTAGAGTGGGCCAGAGTCACAAATTCTCTAGCCCCACACTATAAATATAAGTATTTAACATTTTAATTATTAGCCTACAAAAATGGGACTTGGCCCCCCAAATATTTGAGCTAGTGCAATGATACTCTTAAAAAAATTGTCCAATTGGTCTAGTGTTATAGAGAATGTTTTTTTTTTTTTTTTTTTTTTCACATTCATTTTTTTATTTATTGTAAAATGTGTTCTTGTGTCTGTTAAAGTTTTGAATCATTCGTGTCTTTGAATACTTCATTAGTTCAATTGAAATTTTTTTTACTCACTTTGGTTGATAATTTGTTAACTTATATTAAAAATGAAAACTTTAAGGATTCATTATGGAGCATACTAAGTTATAGGTGTGTATAAATATTTGTGTTTGTGCATGTTTATGGAAGTTTGTATAAGCTAATAAATTAATATCATAAGTTGGCTCCCAAATAAAAATTTCTGGCTACGCCGTCCTGGCTTGCTTTTTGTTGGTTGTGAACCTGTTAGATGCAATTGATGTATGGCTTTTTGTTGGTAAGTAATGGCAAATTTTTTGTAGGTAAGCAATAAGAGCACCCCCATCCCAAAATCCTATCTTATCCTATTTTACTATCTCAAAAAGCTACTTTATCAATTATACCATACCATTTTACAATACTCCAAACATCTCAACTTTTATTTTACAATACTACACACTAAAATAACATAAATTATACAATAAAATAATATAAAATTATCTACCACTTATTTCTAATTTCTATCTCTCTGTCACTTTGTCAGCCATACCTTCACACAACAAACCACCCTCTCATCCACACCACCTCCACACACCAACCACCGTGACCCCAAACCCACCACAATCCTAGCAAATATCAACCAGCAAACCAACCACACCCATTAAAAAAATTATCAAAAAACCTAGTCACCACCACACAGCAACCACCATGACACCAAACCCACACCACACAGCAACCACCATGACCAAAAACCCACCAAATATCCAGGCACAAACCAACCAAAAAACACCCACAAACCCAACTACAAACCCATTAAAAAAATAATCAAACAAACCCACATTAGCCACCTCCACCATCACGAATAGCAAATATAGAGAAATCCACAACCAAATCCATCACCATACCGATGCCGATCTCGTCGCTGCAAACCACACTGGAAACCCATGAACACGCTGCCGCATTTGCCACCACATCAAACCCTTAATTGAAGGGAAAATAGAGAGACAAAAAAAAGTAAAAAAAAAGAAAGGGAAGAGAGGGACAAGAGAGGGGGAGGGATTGAATGAGAGAATTAGAACTGAAAAAGAAGAAAAAGATAAAAAGAGAGATGAGATGAGAGAGAGAGAGAGAGAGAGAGAGGAGTTGATAAAACAAACAATGAAAATGAATAAAATATTAGTATTTTGTTTTACCATTGAGCTACCGTGCCATTCTACAATTTGGGCTTTAATGCTAAATCATCCCAATATTTCCCATTTGGCAGTCCCAATGGGAATGCTCTAATGGGAAGGTAGTCTGGGAGCAAAAATGCTACTCCGTGGAACATTAGAACTGTTCACATAGGTGATGGGACTTTGCTTAATTCTAAACTTGCGTATGAATGACTGAAGAGTACTGCTTTATCAAAAGTTGTAGTTTTACTAATATGTGCAACCAATTAAAGTGCCAACTAAATGCATGTGGCTGAGCATCCTTTATCAAAATCAAGATTTTTGGATGGATACCATAGAGCTGTTTTTGAAAGTAGGTATAATAAAAATATTTCTCATCCTTGCTCTTGATAAGTATTGTATTTATTGGGTTTGAGTCAGGAACAAATTTTATAAAAACCCCACTCAAATTCATTATTTTTATGAAAATAATAAATGACAATTCTTTAGTGGTTTTAATATAATTCTATTTAAGGCATGTGGCTAAAGAAAATAACAAAATAAATGTTAAGAACCCACATGTGGGTAAAGATATGAGTATTGAGATTAGAGCACATATAACTCATTTTGTGTGTTTGGATACTGCTTATTTTGCTGAAAATTGAAAACACTATAACAAAATAATTTTTAAATGTGTAACTTATTTTTAATGAAAGTTTTGGTGAAAAAATAGGTTTGTGGGTCCCGTGAACAATGCATGGGACCCATTGGAGTTGTCTCAATCAATCTATGAAGTGTTGACAAACGGTTGGTGACTTGGAGAATGTATCTCATGTATTGTGTGTGCTGTAAAACTGGGAATCGATATATGCATTGTGCATGTGTGCTGTAAAAGGGGGAATGGATGTATGATATAAGATAATTTTTGCAGGATCTAATGCTTCCATAATCCTATTTGACTGCATTATTACCGTGTGTGTATATATATATATATGTGTGTGTGTATGGCAGGATCTAAATGCTCCTCCTTAAGCCTGTTGTAATGCATTATTACCGTCTATATGGTTGGTAGTTAATGATGTGTAGGAAGTTGGCAGTTTTGTAAGCTTCTTAATCATCCATTCCTTCTAAATTTGGACGCTTGTGGATATTTGCCTTTAAGAAACTATTGAACGTGTTAATTTTGTTGTTTTGTCAGGACATTTACTAGGTGAATCTATACCTTGGACCTATATAAATAACTGTGAGCCTTGCTTTTGATTGCATTGTGAGCATTACACTACAAGAGCAATGGAACAAGTGCTATTGATTCTCATGTTCATTTTGCTCATTTGCCTATGCCTTTTCTTTTGGCTGAAGCTTGAAAATATTCGACTAAAGTTTAGAAGGCAAGGGATCATAGGTCCTTTGCCTTCTCTTATAACGGGTAACATTCCAGAAATAAAGCAGATAATGTCAGTGGTTCCAAATTCTGATCCTGCAAATAAAGACCCGAAGGATATCTCACCATTTTACTGTTCTTTAAATCTCTTCCCATATTTCAAGCAGTGGACAAAGCAGTATGGTATGCATTATAAATTTTTCCTAGAACACAATTTTTGCTTATCATTTTCCAGTTTTGCTTCTTCTTCTTTTATTTTCTTTTTTAATTTTTTTAATTATTATTTTTATATGTGAACTAGTTTTACTATTTAATTTACACCGTTTTATTTTTTTTGAGGGAGACAAATTTACATTATTTGGTTACAGGAAATTACAAAAGTTTAATATAATATGATTTTTCACATTTTTTATTTCTCCAAATAATGGCATTTATTATGATTTACCATGATTTTATTAGAGGGTTTAAATATAGAGTAGAATATATATATATATATATATATATTTTGGGAGGTGTAAAGTTAAGAGATCTTAAAAAAATATTTGTCACAATATGAGGTCAGCTAAAAGTAATATGACTATTTATTAAGATTGTGTTTAATGTGTATAAGAATTAGGAGTAATGTTATGCATGATTTCAAAATTTGTTCATAAAACTGAAAAAAAAAAAAATTCAAAGTTTTTGAGGTTGAACTAAGGTCTAGTTGTGAAATGTAGTAATAATTTTAGTAATTAAGGAATAATATGAAAATAAATATATGAAAATAAATAAAATTAATGTACACAATTTAACAAATTTACCTATAAACATTATTTATAATGTTCAAGAATGTCTTAATTAAGATAAGAGATATTTTTTATAATCAATTACAAAAATTAGAAATATTTAAAATACAGTAGTTTGATATATTTGTATGATATGATAATATCTCAAAACATTTAATATACTACATAATTAAATATGATATTTCATGTCTAAATAATCCGGTCAAGAAAAAAAAAAGAAAAGAAAAGGAAATAGTCAAGTTGATGGGATGGAGACTTCGCTTTTAAATTATTATTTTAAAATAACTAAAAAATTTCATTACAGATTACTCACGTTTCCCGATGTCCCAGCTCTCAAACAAAAGAGTAGTTGTAGCCTCATAGGACCACAATCTCCTCAAACTAGGGCTATCCATGGGTCGGGCGGGTCGGGTTTTTGCCTAACCCGCAATCGACCCGTAATAGTTCAGGTGAGTGGTTTTTCAACCTGCAATCGACCCGCAGCAGTAATGTATTCGTCGGTTCGGGTCGCCGGCGGGTGGTGGTCGGTTTCGGGTGAAATCGATCTCACCGGAATTCTTCGAAACGCGGCAAGATCTCGCCAGATCCGGTGAGATCTAGTTGGATCCGGCGAGATTTCTGACAAATCGTGATAAAAAATCACTGGTTCGGCTAAATCCGGTGTTTATTGTGCCAGAAATCGACGGATTTAAGTGAAAAAAGTGGCCGGAATCTGGAAAAAATGGCCGGATATTGCATGAACTTCGGTTCTGGTTGGGTTTCACGGGTTTTGAACTGAAAAACCGATAACCGACCTGCTGGGTGTTGGGTTAGCAAAGTTGGAAACCGCGTCCGATCGCTAGAGTCGTCGGATCGGGTGGCGGCGGGTTGGACGGGTTGGCCGGGTCGCCGGTTTGCCTGGACACCCCTACCTCAAACAAAAGAGTAGCTGTAGATGTACAAATTATTGCATAACTTTTTTTGTCACAACCCTAATATGGTAATTTGTGAGTAGTTAATTATCACTTACATATGAATTTATTATTATTTTTACTAATCACATTCTGTCATGTCATTGTTGTGAAATTTTTGTAATCCTAGACTTTTTCCAAACAAAATTATCAAACTCGATGTGACAATTTTATAATAATTGGTGTAAATATCAGGTTTTATAGAGAATTTTTATAGAATTTAAACTCAATTAAATATATATATATATATATATATATTAAAATAACGACATGAAAAATGGTGAGATTTCAAAAACTTATGTGTTAACATTAGAATTAGTCAACAAAAAGTCAAAATTTTCAATTTTATATTTATAGATGGATGTTTCAATTTTATATTTATATTGGAAAATGCTAAAAGTACAATTCAAGTTTACTATGTATAAATGTTTGAATTATATTTTTATAATTAATGGCAAATCAATTTGTAAAATCTATCTAATGTAATCTGTAATGTATTTAGAGTAATGCTATAACCACATACTATTTTTCAATATTTTTACAAATTGTTGATATGGTCAATTTCTTATTGGTTTTCATCTAAACCCACTATTAACATTACTTTTTCATTTACCAATAATTACTCACTACATCAGCAGTTTGTAAAAATTTTTATAAAAAAATTTGTATCTTTAGTATTACTCATGTCTTTGATGTTATAGTTTATATTTTTATAAAATTTTTATTTATTTATATTTATAATAGGAACACATAAAAATCTGTTATATATATATATATATATATATTTTTTTTTTTCTTTTGGTTATTCATTTTGTCTTACTATCGTGCTCTTGCTTGATGGTCATCTATCTCTTTCTTATTATAGGAGGAACATTCATGTTTACACTGGGAAGGCAACACTTCTTGTATGTGACTGATCTTAAACTTGTTAAAGAAATAAGCATATTTAAGTCATGGGATTTGGGAAAGCCTGCTTATCTTCAGAAAGATCGGGGACCTTTACTTGGCAAGGGCCTTATATCAACAAATGGTGCAGTTTGGTCCCACCAAAGAAAAACGATAGGTCCCCAATTGTACATGGAGAAGGTTAAGGTAAAATTGTTCTCTAATAAATAAAAAAATAAACATGAATATAACACTAAAACAGATATGAGTATACAAGACAGATCAATGACAATTTTTTTTTTGATGAACAGATCAATGACAATTATTAAAACATGATAAAATATGAAAATTATCAAAATCATGACACAATATAGTAAAATATGACAATTAATTCATTAATCAATAATCATCTTTAGGTGTATTTTATTTATTTATTTGTATGCATAATTTTTGTTTCCAAAACAATAACAATTATAAAATCTTTAAAACATATCTAAAATAAAAGAAATTCAAAAAAATAAAAATAAAAAAATCCTACCAACCAACACTTTGAGGACACATATATAGAGTGCTCCTAAAGTGTTCAATACGAATATTTTAGGAATTTTGGAATGTTCGTACTTCTTAATTACAGTGTCACAATTTGTAATAAGTAGGAATATATCTCAATTCTCAACATGCCATTACCAAAACACTTGCACCATTTATATTACGAGAATCATATGGTTTCAGGACACGGTGGACATAATTGTTGAATCTGCACGTACACTGATTAAATCATGGGACAATGTAGTCAAAGCAGAAGATGATGTTTGGGAACAACTTTTTCGAAGGAATGAAGTTGTTTCCAAAGTTTAAAACTCTTATTGATGTCATGAGCACACCGACCTTACTTAGTGGTGTTCCGTTTTCTAGGTACGTTATTTCTCTATTTTTCGTAAGTTCTTTTTTATTTTTAATCCTAAAACATATACAAATATTTTTGAGTGTGAAATACGTGTGACTCCCCATGTACAGAGGTTGATTACATCATTTTTCTGAAGCATATGCATCAATTGTTAGATAACTTAGATATTAGTTTCGTGATGTCTCGTGTGAGCGTATTGAAATTTGTTTCATGTAAGGCCACTTGTGTGATTGAGAAAACCAAAATGATTGAAATTAATAATAAAACTTTTGTCGTTAGGATTTTATTTTATGAATCTAACAGTGTATAAAGTGTTACGTTATTTAAGATTTAAATAATGTGACATTGTAAAACGTCTAAATTTATAATCTTTAATATGAAATATTTCCATTTAAAAATGGAGAGAATCCTAAATCCCATAGCCATAGGCCTATCGTCCCTTAATAAATAGTATGACCATTTCATGAGTAGTGTTTTCTAACATATATAAAAAAGAGTTTGTGTCTATTAAATTTGAATAGACAAATGGCCCACATGCGAAGTTTATTACAATCGGACAAGAATTGTCTCCATTTCATTACTGAGATTTTGTTTATTGTATCTAATAGTGTATAAATGTGACATTATTGAAAATTCTCGTATCCTTTGGATCAGGTTTCTTCCCACTAAGAAGAATAAAGTGGTATGGGGATTAGAAAAAGAGATTTATGCAATAATTATGGATATAGTGAAGAAAAATAAAGCAACTACTTCGGAGAACATGTTGCAAACACTTATGGCGGGTTCCATGAATGGTGAGCTTGGGCCATCCACAGCCGACCAATTTATAGTTGACGACTGCAAGGACGTATACCTTGGAGCCTTTGAAACTAATGCCGTTGTTGCAATATGGGGTTTAATGCTATTGGCCTCGCATCCTGAGTGGCAAGCCCGCGTTCGATCTGAGGTTCAAGAAGTTTGTGGGGATAAACCCCCGGATGCCAATATACTTGGCAAAATGAAAGTGGTATGTTGCACATTTTATTTATTTATTTTTGCAGTAAGTGTGGGCGTGAATTTGAAATAAAGTTCTAGCTCTCTATGAGATCAAGTAATGACACTGAGCTATAAGGCTCTTGGCGTGGGTGGGCGTGGTATGTAACACATTGATCCTTATTTAAGCCAAAATTATTGTTGGTTTTGTGCAGTTAAGAATGGTGATTCAAGAGATATTGCGACTTTACCCAGGAGTTGCTTTTGTGTCAAGGCAGGCCTTGCAAGATTTGAAACTTGGTGAATCGGTGATACATGTGTTCCAAAGGGTGTTAATATTTGGATATTGATGTTGGCATTGCATCGAGATCCTGAACTATGGGGACCTGATGCAGACAAGTTCAATCCCGAAAGGTTTGCTAATGGAGTTTCTGGGGCATGCAAGTCTCCACAAGCCTATATACCATTTGGTGTTGGTGCTCGTGTGTGTCCTGGCCAAAACTTAGCCATAACAGAACTGAAGGTCTTGTTTGCTATGGTCGTATCCAAATTTAGTCTCGACATTTCTCCTAATTATCGCCACTCACCTCGATTTGGTTTGCTTGTAGAGCCTGAACATGGGGTGAATCTCCTCGTTAAAAATATATGAATCATGCCAACTTTAAAAGGATGTGGAGTTTTCCTTTTCATGGGATGAACAAAGATCATGTCAATTAGTGTTGCCATAGATGTTGAATGAATAAAGTGTTAAGAACTTAGGATTGGTGCCCTAAAATCCTATTGTATGATACCATGTATGACATGATATTATAAATAATAAAGTTGTTTTATTATCTAAAATAATGGTAGCATGAATATTTGAACATTATCATATAATCCTTGAGATGCATTTTATGTTATTTATGTGATTTAGTCACAGAAAATATAAATTACAAGTTCTTTGTAAACTCAAAATTTTAGTTCTTAGTTGAAGATATAATTGGGCATTTCATCTGTAAATACTATAACATGTCAACAAAGTTGATTTGTCTTGATCATGAAAGTAGAGACTTTTAGTTGATATGTTAATGTGTCTTAAGTGTGTAAGACATATTGAATTGAACTATTGTGAGATTAATTATTCTATTAACAATTGTTAATTGAATAATAAATCTCATGACTTTCATTTACATAAACTCTCAATGTAGGTTGTTTTGATATATCAGGAGTGAGATCTAATCTAAAGGTCAAAATCTCAATATGTTGGGCAATTACACGTAGTGTTGAAAGAACACATATTCTAAAGATAGAATTCATAGCCTCTTTATAGAGATATAAAATATTCTTTTGCGATAAATTTAATGGGTTTAGTTATTAAGAGTATTAGGCCTAACCACTTTAGTAAAGAGTTACTAAAGTTTATATTTTGTGAAATTTGATTTAATAAATATATGAACTTAAAGAATTAAACTGGGTACTCAAGGATCAAGAGGCAATAATTTTCAAAGTGACAGTTATATATTATGACTTTGTATTACTATGAATGTTTTCATGAATATGTTAATTGTTTAGATAATAAAGTCTTGAGATTTAATTTTATTAATAAAGCCTAGAGTGCAATTATATTTATATAGTGATATTAAATATAATTAATGATAATTTTGGGTTTGTTAAGAGTTGACAGATAAGCCCAAAGCCTATTGAAGTTGGAGTTTTATTTGTCTCTTTGGTTCCATCCCAAGCCACACACTATAGTCCAATTGGACTGGTCCAAAAGGTCAACCCAATTAGATAATCAGTTAATTAATTAATAAGAGTTATCAAATAAAATAATTGCTAAGGTAGTTATTACTAAGTACAAGTGAAACAAAAGAAAATAGTTTTTGAAATAGAACAAGTTTTTTCTGTGAAAAAAAAAAAGTGCGTACAAAACTGATTGAGAGACCATACACTTTAGACATATGTGGAATTAGAGTGAAGATTGAAGTTCTTCCTAAGTTCAATCTTCTTTTGTTTTGAATTTCACTATATCAAGATACGCTTTTCTTTGTTTATAAAATTCAGATTTTCCATGTTTCTCATATGAATGAAGTAGATCTATTAATTTCCGTTGCTTGTTTTGTATGAGATGTAAAATTATGTTTTCCAACATAAAGGTCTTATTTTATATATATTTTATTATTTTTTATAACAAAATCTATTGTTGTACTTTATCATGTGAACTAATGTTACTGTAGATGTGTTTGGTATTTTTTTTTTAATCACTTAAAACAAATGGAGGGAAATTTTGAAGTTAGGTTCCCCTTTTAGGAGAGACCAGATAATGTCACTTAGCCACAAAACTTTTACACTGCAAACTTGTAATTTGTAAATATGAAGTAACTGTTTTGGACCCCAATGTCCTCTCAATACTTTGATAGCAATTGAAAATTTTTATTTGACCTTAAATATTTATTTAGTGGAATAATTGAATTAATTGTTCAATTAAACAATTTATTTATTAATCAACACACAAACTTATTAGTTATATGCTAATATCAATTATCAAATACCAAAACTAAGACGATTAAGTCAATAACAATAATGAAATATCAATAAATAAAAATAATAAAAATACACACCAATTTGATAAAATGAAGTAGAAAACCAATGAAAAAATTGTTCAATGGAAAATCCACTCTTGAGATCCGACATATAATATCCACAACAAAAGAGCAATTACAACAATTTACTTACAAAACCTTTATACAACTAAATTCACTATTGTTACATTTGTAAATGCCTTGCTTGCCTTCCTACTACAACATTGTCAAACTTTTGGAATCTAACTGTGTATTTTCTTCATGAACTCCTCGTTTGCACGAACCATAATCGCTTGTACTCTAAATAATTTTTTGAAGATTTGTAGGGATAGACTCATTAAAAAAGAACTTTGTGGTTTAAAAAGGTGTAATCACCACTTTCCTCGATTTTTTTTTTTGGAGAAAAAATACTGAAGATTTTATTAAAAAGAATTGGCTATATCAGTATAAAGAACAGAATGAAAAAATAGTGGAACATCTTCCATTCACACAGTATAATCTGAGACATTAATAGAATACCTAGCTAGACTATGGACAAGATTATTACCTTCTCTCCTAATATGAGAGTATAGTAATTGAGTAAAAGACCTAGAGAATACCTTGGCATCTTGAATCAGAAGAGCAAAGAAAGCTCAAGACAACTCATCATCCTCTAGAGCATTCATAATCACCATAAAGTGACCTTCCAATATAGCTTGAGCAATCTCAATTTCTAAACCAAACTCAAGAGCACAGCTAGCAACAATGGCCTCAATCTCCACCGCCTGGAAGCTTTGTAGAAATTGTTGGGATAGTGAAGCAATGACTAGACCTTAGGAGTTACGGATGACCACTCCAACGCCGGACTTATTCTCCCCCTGTAATAGAGCGCCATCAAAATTAATCTTATAAAACTCCGAAGTTGGCGGTTTCCTTGAAACCTGAGGCTTGAGAGGTCAGGTTTGTTAGGGAAGCTGGACAGAATTGAACTTCGCAAGTCGATCCTTAGAAACCCAAGTAAGCTGGTCAACACTACAGTTGAGCTGAACCGCTTTCCTCGATTTGATTTACTAGTTATTTTGAGCATTCCATAAGGCCCAAGTATAACCCTCTAAGTTATTGTAACAAACAAAAATTATATTAATAACTAATATAATGATCAAATTTTATATCTAGACAAAAAAATAAAAAATAAAAAAATTTATGTTAAACCTTTCCGTTACATAAGTTATTGACTAGTATAATACTATTTTCATTAAATGCGTACCAATCAAAAATTTCTGTTAAATATTAGCAACGTGATGTGTTATACCATGTTGAATATGTTAGAGTGGATGCGAAAGGGGAAGCATAGCAGAGGAACATCGAGAACACGAGGGTTACGTGGTTCAGCCTTACGGCCTACATCCATGGAGGAATCCCTTAAGGGTTACATCTTTATTGTATGAGAGTGTAGTACAATAACCTGTGTTACAATGAACCCTAACATGAGTATATATAGGCAACTAAACCCTAGACTACTAGTACAAGCAGGAATGGGCTTGGGCCTATTACATTGGGCTAATATGTCTAATATATATCTCTAACACCCTCCCTCAAACTCAAGGCGGAAGCTCGATGAAGGCTTGAGGTTGGATAAGCATGAGAAGATCACTTGGAGATGCCTTGAAGAATGCCTTTGAAGAAACCATAATGAAGAATGTGCCAATTGACTAATTTTGGAGTCTTAAATGCAGAAACGAAGCCTAAAATCGGAATCTACGCGAAAAACTGAGCAAGATAGGCCATTTTGGAAATTTTGACTTTTGGTCAAAGGTCAACGCAAAAAGTCAAAGTCAACTGGTCCAGAGTCAAAGCGAAAGTCAAAGTGCTCACGGGTCAGATCCGGGTGGTTCGGGTCGGGTCGGTCTGGGTCAACGGTCAGCTAAGTGACGTGGTGCTGACGAGACGACACTGCTGACGTGGCTGATCACGTTTTGCTGACGTGGACTAGGCTGATGTGGAGTTGCTTGCATGGCTGCTGACGTGGAGTGATGACGTCAGATGACATCAGCAAGAGTTTTCTAGCGCCTGGCAGGAGCGTGCGATGTTCACCGGCGCGTGGAGGAGATACCGGAAAATTGTGAGGCGCGTGGCGGGGCGTGTAAGCTCGGTTGAGGCCCGTAATTTCAGGTTTCGTAGATCGGCGGACGTGGAAGCCGACAGAGTGGCGCGTGCGCCCAGAAGACGGTCTAGAAGTCAAGAATCTATGGCTGCGCGTGGGAGATTTTCCAGAGGCTACTGCGGCGCGTGGAGGCGCGTGAGAGTTCGTATGATTACCAGATTCTCAGGCTAAGTGGATCGGTGGACGACAAGGCCGGCTTGACGGCGCGTGTGACTGAGATCCGAGCTGGGAGTCGAGAATCTTTGGCGACGCGTGTGAGAGTTCCAGGAGCCATTGGTCGCGCGTGGTGGCGCGTGCGGCTGCCGTTGGAGGTCGGGTTTCTGGGTTTTGGTCGCGATATGCCGTGGAGCACGTATGTCTTGTTGGTTTCATCAGGCGAAGGCTTGATGTGCACAGATCTGATAGGGAGAGACACTGATAGCTTGGGTTTAAGATCTGGACACAGCAGTGAGAGCCATAGCGGCTGCGAGATGCCGTGGAGTCTAGATCCAGCCGACAAGCATATGACTTTTGATGGTGGTGTGCACGTGAGAATCTTCTTTGCTTGCTAGAGATGTTTGTTTGATGCCAAGAACGGAGTTTGGCTTTGATACCATGTTAAATATTAGCAACGCGATGTGTTATACCATGTTGAATATGTTAGAGTGGATGCGAAAGGGGAAGCATAGCAGAGGAACATCGAGAATACGAGGGTTACGTGGTTCAGCCTTACGGCCTACATCCACGGAGGAATCCCTTAAGGGCTACATCTTTATTGTATGAGAGTGTAGTACAATAACCTGTGTTACAATGATCCCTAACATGAGTATATATAGACGACTAAACCCTAGACTACTAGTACAAGCAGGAATGGGATTGGGCCTATTACATTGGGCTAATATGTCTAATATATATCTCTAACAATTTCAAATAAACAACCTATTCAAATTGATGATTCAAAATATCATTAAACTTGATATATATACTGATAATCTGCAATGATATTGAAACTTAAGAAACATAACAATTGGGGTAATCTTTTTTACAAACAGACTCGATGACCTTAGGAAGATTACCCTTATTAAAACACAAAAAAGGACTAGAAAGTAAAGCAAACTTGACATTAGCATGAGCTGCTGCATTATAACTTCTCCTGACCCAAACGAAATTGCAACAAGAAAAAAAAGAAAAAGAAAAAAAGAGTAAGATTGCGGATATCATTGATGATGGTATTAATAGTCCAATCAGGAGGAAAGTCAGGGGATGATAGATGGTCAAAATAGACCTTGGCATCTCCTTCAAAACAGACGAGATTCCACTGCTCTTTGATTGCAAGCTCAAGATTGCTTTTTGATACTTGGCTCAAATATATCATGATACTTGATACTCGACTCAATTAATTGCTTTGCAAGGTCAAGTCCATTAATTCATGATACCAAAATTGTTTCTTGGGAGAAGAATAGCAAGCGATGTTGAATGATGTTAAGGATGCTTATATATTTATTTAAGGCTTACAAATTTTTGTTAGTGAAACATTTTATCATTCATTTATTGATTATTATATTATCAATTATTTTTCTCTCTATATAATAATCTTAAAAATGCAATTTTGAGAGAGCCTCCACCAAAAACCAAGAAATGACAAAAAAAAAAGAAAAAGAAAAGAAATGGCGTCGCCCGGGTTCGAACCGGAGACCTTCAGTGTGTTAGACTGACGTGATAACCAACTACACCACGACACCTTGATGCTAAAATATCTAGATTGTTTGATAACACAGCAAAGTCCAAAGTGTAATGAAAGGGCAAAGACCTAAAGTAGTAGATATTAGATAGTAATAAAACCGCGTGAAGAAGCTTCCTTCTCTGTCTGCGTGCGTCCCCCCCTGTCTATCTAATCCCAAATCTTCATTCGACTCCTCTTGTCTTTGATTCCTATCCAAATCTCTCAGATCTGAATCTCTCTCTCTCTTTCTCTCTACAAACATGACTACCGCTTTAGATATGGCCTTAGACGACATCATCAAGACCAACAAGCAATCTTCCGGATCCTCCAACCGAGGCCGCGCCCGACCCTCCTCCGGACCCGGACCCGCTCGCCGCTTGTCCAACCGCTCCGCCAACCGTACGGGTCCCTATTCTACTCCTAAGGTATAAACCAAAAAAAAAAAAAAGTTCTCCGATCTGTTTCTCTCTCTCTATGTCTATAAAGCTTTGATTTTTAAATAACTTTGCTACAAGTTTGATCTCAAAGTTAATTTTTTTTGTGTTTGTTTGGGTTTAATTATAGGCTCCAGAGTCGACGTGGCAGCACGATTTGTTTATGGAAGAGAATTTGGGGCGAGCCTCTGCTATTGAGACCGGTACCAAGCTCTACATCTCCAACCTTGATTACGGTGTTTCCAACGAGGACATTAAGGTAATTTTTACTTCATTTCCTCTTTTTGGTGCTTAAGTTTGCTCCCTCAAACTGTTATTACTGTTTTATACGTGTATATTTTGTGTGTTTTGGCTTATCTTGTGATTAATCTGAATTACGTTGTGTAATTCAGTTGTTGGTTGTGTTTTTTACAATTTGTTTAGCTGTAAGATTTTTCAGTTACTACTTTCCGAAACTGCCTTCAAATATTGTTATTTGGTTCTAAAGTTTGCTCCTTGAAACTGTGTTTGTGCGTATGTTTTAGTATTAATTAATGTAAAAAAAGAACAGTGTTTTATGCGCGTGTGTTTGTGTTTTGGTTTATCTGGAGATTAATCTGAATTGCGTATTTATAAGCTTTTGTTGGTTGTTGTTTGACAGTTTATTTAGTTGTTTAAGGATTTGGTAACTAGTTTCGAATATTGTTATTTGTTGTTATCTTTGAAAGTTGGGGGTCGGAGTATCCGATGGTTTTCGGTTTTGGTTATATGCATTATTACAACCCCATACATGTTAGGTTGACTGTTTTTATTTTGCTTGCAAGGATGTGGTAAAAATACCAAATTATATTTGTATGGTCTTCATAAAAGTTCATTTCTCTTCTTTATTTGGGTTCATGTTTAAAAACACTTCTTTTAAGTGGGTTTTTGTTGGCAATGATTGATGAGTAATTACACTTACTTTAGATATATTTCTTTTAAGGTATTTACCTAATGGAGATATTACCTTGTTTGTCCATCTTTTTATATGCCTGTGTTTGTCTATTTTTAATATTTTTTTTAATGAATTGGGATCTATCTTATGCTGATTCTGTTGTGTAGGCTTTATGAATCTGCCATTGAATGTTTGCATGTTCTTTTATCATGATTCCAACGACTTTCTTCCCTCTTCTATATATTTATTTGAGATGGTCAGAAGTGGGAATTTCATTTGGTTGTTTGGTTTTCACAATTGAAAGGCATCTTGAAGCATATGAATTTCTTCCTAGGAGGGTATTTGCATACTTTGATAAGATTCTTCCCTATATCAATTACATTATATTCACAAAAAATAAATCATCTCAATGTGCAAAAATATCTCTCTCTGAATCTTTCTTTTCTCATGATCTGATACATTCAGGGCCTTCCTTTGAGAAAATTAATTCAAAAAAAGTTTGTTGTTTGTTTTTTCTTTTTCCTAAAACTTATTTGAACTATGTGCAGGAACTGTTTTCGGAAGTTGGTGACCTGAAACGTTATACAATTCATTATGACAGGAGTGGGAGATCAAAGGTATCTTGTCAATTCTGGCATGATTAGGTCCTTCTGATGAATTCTTTCTGCTCTGCTGTAGTTCATTAAAAAAAAAAAAAAAAACTTTTTTCTTAGGGAACGGCCGAAGTAGTCTTCTCCAGACGAGGAGATGCTGTGGCTGCTGTCAAGAGGTACAACAACGTCCAGCTTGATGGGAAACCAATGAAGATAGAGATTGTGGGTACAAACATTGCAACACCTACTGTAGCTCCAGCAGCTAATGGCACTGTTGGAAATTTAAATGGGATTCCCAGAGGGTACGCACGATCTAACAAATAACTCTGCTAATGTTCTTTTGCATATTGGTTCTTGTGTTGTCAGGTTTTTGTCTCGTCTGCTTTGCTTGGGATGGCCCATATGATGTCAAGTTTTTTTTTGTCTTGCTTGCTTTATTTGGCATGACCCGTCTGCTTATTCATTATCATTATAAATTTTTCTCATCTCCTGAGGGTATGCTTGAAATGCATATTGGTTAGAATTCAAAACAAGGTTGTCTTTGCTCTAATGATCTTTTTGGCATAAAGAGTACATGGTATGCATGTTTTTTTATATATTTTGAATAATTATATTCTACTCATAGCTTCTTGAACTGAAAGTGGGAATATCTGGCTGTCAATTCAGTGGGAGACAGTTATGATTATTATTATTATTTTTTAAATGTCCATGATTTAGATTCTGCTGTTGGTGCACACGCATTTCAGTGTAGTAGGAGCATGCATTTTGCTTATGTACTACCTTGTTGGGAAATATGTGAAAATTAAGAGGTAGTTCTTTGTTTATTGCAATGGTTTTATGTAGAATTAACTGTAAAGCAATTACAGAACAATTTTTGTGGCATATGAGAGTTTGAGAGCTTACATTAAAAATACTATTAATACCTAAAATGCATCTAGAGCTTAAATAAACCTTTTTTAGAATTACAATATGATGGTATGATTGTATGAGTGATGCTGCAACTATTACCTATGGTCCACATGTGGATGGAGTACCTTGGGCTTGGTAGATTTTTGTGGAAGATGGACAAGAATTAAGCCTATGCTATGCTTCTTTTGTGATCTTAATCCACTCATTGAATCTGGATACCTTTTTTCTTTTGGCATTCTGGATGTGGCACTTCATTTATGTTACATCTTGTAGAATTTGTATATCATTTGTCCTGCTGATGGTAATGATATGGCAGTCCTTATTAACGTGTTCATTGTGGTTAATGAGCAGTGGACAAGGGAGGGGCGGTGCACTAGGAAGGCCACGTGGCGGCAGTAATGGCCGTGGTTTTAAAAGGGGTCGTGGACGTGGACGGGGAAGAGGCCGTGGTGAAAAGGTATCTCAAGAAGATCTTGATGCTGATTTGGAGAAGTATCATGAGGAAGCAAAGCAGAATAATTGAAGGCATTTATCTTTTTTTATTGTTTGGCTATTACAATATTCTGTGGCCGTTTGCTGTTTGGTGATGCAACAACCTCGTCTATTTTGTGTAACTTTACCAAAATCCTACTACCTAGACAAAAGAGGAAAAACTACCCCTAGAGAGAACTTTTAGAATCTTTGTTATAAGGAGTTTGGTCTTTTATTGTCGATTGTCCCTTTGATTTGGTATAAATTAATGGACAGCTGTCAGTATGTAATCTGTACCCTTACTTTTGGTGTCATTAGCTTCTTTAGTCTTCCTGTTTCCTTCAACAAGTTGGAGTTTGGAAGCTGGAACTATTTTCTCTCTGGTTACTCCATATGCAAAGTAAACTTTGGCTGCATTGTGGGAGAATTGAGCCTTGCTGAATCACCCACTGCTACAATGTCTTTTGGTTGCGACTGCATCATAAAACCTGGGAGACTTCAATTGAGGTAGCTCTCTTTATGATTTTCCTTGTCTCTGCACTCTTATAACTGCTAAAGTTTTGTCCCGAGTTGGTATGATGCAGTTGATTTTGTTGGTTAGGCTTTTTAGTTTGATTGAATTACGTCTTTTTTATATTCTTCCCAGGGAAAGTTAACGTTCCCTGTGTTTATTAGTGTGGATCTTTAATCTATCATAGTATCATGTGGAATCTTGTTGCTTCAGTTCAACTTAATGCAGTTTTGGTGGGGAGACATGGGTACATGTAACAAGGTTGATATCTGTAGGATCAAACTTGCAACCTGGGTCTAGTAGTAAGGATTACAGATTTGAGTTACATTGATGTTCAGAATCATGCGCCACTTTCAGGCTTTTGTCTGTGGAAGGAGTTTTGTATATGCCTGGATTCTAGTGAAAATCAACAGTTTTTGAGGACAAGCTCCATTGTGGGGTTGGGAGAGGTAACGCCACTAGTTCCCCTGTTCAACTTAACACACTGTGGGGTTTGACATCTGTACAGATTGAACATGGAGCCCAGGTCACGTTTAAGGATTACAGGAGCAAGTTGGAGCAGTTTCATTGATGTTCAGAATCATGCGCTAGCCTAAGGCTTTTTGTCTGGGAGAGCTTTATATGTGTCTTGATTGTGGAAGGTGACAATGCTTGGATTCTTGTGATTAAGCATATACTCCATTCACACATTGATATTCTGAATCAAGCACACTAGCCTAAGTCTGTGGAATGAGTTTTGTGCGTGTCTTCATGGTTGAAGGTGACAATGTTTGGATTCTTCTGAAATAAGCCGTTTTAAAGTACGCACTCCATTCACACATTGATATTCAGAATCATGCATTAGCCCAAGGGTTTGTCTGTGGAAGGAGTTTTGCATGTCTCTTCATTATTGAAGGTGACAATGCCAGGATTCTTGTGAAAATAAGCAGTTTTTAAGTATATACTCCATTCACACTGACATCAGGGGTCAAGATTTGTTGCGGGCTTGTAAATCATTAGGTATTAAAATACCCACACTGCAGCATTTTCAATGCCAACACTCTTCCATATTTTGCCGCTTGATGGTGAAAGGTGGTATGGGTTTTAGTAATGCTGTCTTGGTTGAGGAGTCAACTCTGATCAGTCACTGGATGTTAGTCCATCGAAAGATTCATGTCTTGTTTCGTTGGTCAATCCATTGGCTTCTTTAATGGGAATAGAGTGACTTCTATGTGCCTGGCTGAGGCAGGCTCCGAATTGCTTCAGTGGTTGATGCTAACAGACTCGCATGAGAGCAAGAACCTGCTTAGCTTTTGCTCTGCTTCTGATCGGTTTCAGTAGCTGCAGGATCATGTTTAGTACTACATGCCCTGAAATGACTGACGCTGCATCTGCATTCTGAGCTTGTCGGTATTCCAAACTGAAATCCAAAAAAAGAATAGGCAATGCCAGAAATGCTTCTTTTGACTTTCAGTCTAATTATTAGATAATTCTGTTCGGTTATTATATTATGTTAACACAAGTATGTCATAAACGAGGATGGTTCCAAGTTTGTTTTCGTTGCTCAAATTGTTATCACCCAACGCGGAGGTCAAGGTTTAAACACCAAATTCGTAACTTTTTGTAAACGTCTGTCTTTTGTGTATCTAAGTAGGCTTAAATTTCAAGTCAATAAATACTGGCATAAATATGCTCAAATGTTCGAGGAACAATTAAAATGGGAAAGGATCCCCCGCGTCAGTTTTTACAAAGCAATGAGGCCAATTTGTAGCATTGTCACAACTAGGACCCTATACTTTTTTCTAGTCTGCCACATGGTGTGGCAAAAGCTGTGTTTTATGTGGCCATAGAATTTTCGTTGACTGAAATTTAACCTTCTAAACATGTTCCTGTTGAAGTGTTAATGATTTGTTTGCTGGTACTGCATAGTCTGTCACACATGGGAAGATAACCGGTTACAAAGGGTGTTTGGATTGAAAAGAAAAATTAAAATTATTTCATTATTTAGCTTATTTTTATTATTATTCATGGTCTCATTACATTTTTTTTACACTATTTATGGCCTGTACTACTTCAATTAACTTTTATTTTTCTTAACAATATTTTTAGTAATAATTTTTTAGTTTCAACCAAAAAAAAAAAAAAAAAAAAACAGTATCCAAAGAACAAAATGACATCCGTTTGTTGAATTTTTTTAACAAAATCCATGCGAGATATTTTGCGCTCATTGCCATACAAAATACATATTTTTTTACCCATTCCCTGTTTAGCTGCCAAGGAACTGAGAAAATCAAAGAAAATAGGCTTCACTCTCACGCCCTCAAAATCGTCTGGTTTTAGCACTGACATTACACAATTTACACAACTAAATTCACCATCCAAAAATTACTCTTCCAAGTGGAAAAGAGGTGAACTACAAATTCAAGTGGGAGAAATGTCAGCTTCCCCAGATGGAAAACCCATAATATTTTTTACCCACGACAAACAAGCACTGTAATCATATTCATTTTCTACCCCAATATTTCATTTTGATCCAAACTTTCGAGATTTAAAAATGTAGCAATTTAAACTTTACAAACTAAATCGTTGTAAGGTCAAACTAAGGGCGTAAATTGTAATTTACACATTTATATTTGACAAGGGAGAAATTAGATGTGGTGCAAAGCATAAAAAAATGATCCCTGATACTCCCCAAAAAAAAAACAAAAAAAAACAAAAAAAAAATACTGGTATGATGGATACCAGTTGATGCTGAAACGGAGAAACCAGCTGATGGTTCTGTGTACAAAGTATTTTAACATGAAACACTAGTATGACGGATACCTCTGAGTAAAATATGAGGCTGTACGCAAAACAAAAGGCGCACACACAATTCACATCTATTAATTTGAGATGCTGCACATTTTTAACCTTTTAAGTGGATTTTCAGTTTTGACTTTACACGAGCTGGGTCTCAAGAGACTCTGGCGGTCATTTAGTATTCTTTTGGCCTTTTCAGCTTCTCCCAACTAGAAAATACCAACCTTAACAGAGAATACAGTACTGCCTTTATACAAGAGAGAATGAAGTTCCAACAAGAAGAGGGCCAATACCATGGATATAACAATCTGAAGAACAGGCTTATAAGATGCCGAGGGTATTGCCCAACCTGTACCACAGCATTTTAATGTTATGTCAGTACAATCCTCGAGGCAAATTAGAAAGTTATGAAGGGGAAAAATGGTGAATTGTGCTGACTGACTTTGTTAAGCAAGGGACTAAACTCTAACAAAACAACTTGGTCTCAATCATCTGCCTAAATGATACTCTTGCCAAAATGTAATTAAACCCAGATGGATACATTCTACTTTTGTAACTTATTGTTGGTAATTCCCCTCATGAAGATGACTTCTTTACCCAAAAATTAGCATGCCTAGACCTATGGCAGCAAGCCCTAGAAGAAGAAGTTAACAGGGTAGTTCATTCAGATTCAGTAAAACAGCATAAGCGAAAAATATTGTGTATATGCAGCTGCCACATACGGGGGAAGACTCTTAGGGCACCTTGAAAGCTTCCCTTAGTTTGCTGAAACTGACATTAGTCATCTACCCTTGGTTCGTTTGAGCAAACCTAAAAGCATCTCTGAATCCTATAAATACTGAACCAAAACCTAACACTCTTTAAATACACTCATCACCTTCCAACAGTATATTATTTTGAATGACAAAAAAATTCACATAGTACTAAATGAAAATAATATCTCATTCAGAGCTTGATACCAGTATGACAACTTCATTAATAACTTTGCAATTTTGAAGTTATCAAATCATTGAGCAAATTGAGTTTGAAAAGTATACTCACAGGAAAAAGAAAATCTAATGCACTCCAGGCAGCATGACGAACAGCTCTTGTTGGATACATTGGACCACCAGGAGATGTGAAGCTGTATAAACAAGTCTTTAACCTTGTACTTGTGGCCATTCTTAGTTCCATGCCTGCAAAAATAAATCAACCACATTGATGAGAAAAACAGCCAAAAAAAGTCAAATACAAAACATTTAAGACCTCAGAGATGGCTGAAAAAAATACCCTGGAGAGCTTTAATGTGTGAAAGGTAGTGTAGTAGTACTGGTTCCACCTTTAACTTTTGAAGCTGATAGTGGAAGAATAAAACACTATATTAAAATGATAATAACACATGCACAATGTTTTTTTTTCTTTTCCTAAAATACAATAGTTAAAGAGATGGTCACAAAACGATATATGCTGTTAAGATGGTTGATCAGCTTTACCTGATCTGCAAGTTCAATGACGAAAAAGTCGGCAGGACTGCCAACCAAGAAAGCATTTGGAAAAACTGGAAAGTGCTTTAAGAAGCTTTCAAGCTTGTCAACTGCATATATCAGAATTATAATGAGGAAATATGCACTATTTTGTTAAAGAGAGAATTTGCTGTATTGTAAAGCCTACCTGAATTATAGAAGATTATGAATCTTGAGAGCAAAAGATACAGATCCCTCTGGGCCTGAGATTAGATGAAGAACTGGCAACATTAAGGAAAACACCCACTACAGATAATAATTGGACAATGGTTTCACTGTCTGTCTTGTATGTCTGATTATACTTTCTTTTATTGGTAAGTACACACGCATACATTTTTTATTTTATAAAAAAAAAATACTGACTTCACCCTCCACCCATTCTTATGGGAGGGTGAAGTACCATTTGAGCAAAAATTCATTGGCAAATCTGTTTGATTATGCATAAAAGTGCAACCACACAAAAATTGTGGAGCGGATCAGCATGAAGATATAAAAGGACATTGCCAATGACTGACCTGCATGGGAATCTTATTTAACCGTGTCGGCTCCAACGCAACTTCTTCAAGAAGGTACTGAATTCAAGGGCCAAGAATTAAGGACGGAAAAAGGAAAAGAAAATTATGACATTGTTCAACCAATAGATGTTGGAATTAATATTTCATCCTTGAAAAAACTCTTACATGGAAGAGGGATTGAAAACGCCGAGTATTTGTTTGGATATCAATCCTGAAAATAACCACAATGGTCATTGCAACATGTTAAAATCATACTTATCATTAATCAGAAACAGTGAGAGCCTATAGAAAGAATACTGTCAAGAATGATGAATACTGTCAAAATATGATTACTTGAAAAGAAGAAGAGACCTGACTAACAACACAACAACAACTGCAATGAAAATTAAATTCAAAACTTTTGTGGTTCCCATGCAAGGTTCCAATCCATTTGTTGGAACCCCAAATCTCAACTGTGATGAAAATCACACACAGAACGAATCTTATACGCCATTTATGACCAAATGAAATAAACTACTGATAACTACTAAAATGGTTACAGCACTGAGATAAATTTACTGTTATCCTTCTGTATTTCAAGGGACATTGTCATCAGGGCAGGAGAGGGCTTAGAGAGCACATGGTGACAGGCAATGATGAACATTACATCAAATATCATGTTTCACTACAAAACATTATGAATATGCAGAAACAGTAATATGGGGGAAAAAAATGCTTGATCTTGGAAAGGAACAGTACAAGCAAGCATACTGTCTTCCAAAGCATCTAAAAATATAATAATAAGATAAAGCTCCATTAATAATCCAAAAAAAAAAAAAATGCTCTATTAAATATTACATTTTACGTTCTGGTGTTACTGTCAAGAACACTCATTCCTATAAAGAGATAGAAGAGAAAAGGCAAAAATAGAAGTTTGGACTAGTTGACAACATCAAAACTATCTTTCGCTCTGAAACCTCGGAAGTCAACTAGAGCACAAAGGACAGTGTGAAACTAAATTTTAATAGTATATGTTTCCAAAAGCATGACCTAAACAAACACTCAGCATAAAATAGAAATTGCAAAATCTGCATGTAACTCCAAAAGTCATCTGTAACCAGCTTGATAATATCAACCATTATGATTCACTCATATTAACTAATATTCATACCAGAAAACATTTGTAGCACCTTGAACAAGAGCAGATGAGTAACGAAGGAGGACTTCAGAATTGTCAAGTTGAACTTCAAATAGCTGTAAAAGAAACACAGACATGTGCACTGCTCAACATCATAGGAACATCAGTGTTAAGAAATAGATAAGTAATCATCCTAAGCCTTCAATAACTTAATCAGATTTGTTGGGGTTCATATATAACAGAACATCATAATTAAGCTCCACAGGGCTACTCAAACGAGCAAACCATCAAGTGTGAATTCTTGCATCAATCTCTAAGCCTTACAGCACATACCTTAACCTGAATGGCACACTAAGAGTTCAATAATAACTAGACAATAAGATCCCATTAGAAGTCAACAGAAAACAATAGGACCATTAAATATTTGTAACAATAATAAAGCCTATGCCCTTAGAAATAAAGAACCCAAGCTTTAAACATATAATAGGGATAAGGTAACATAAATGTTATTTATTTATTTATTTTATTATATTTTTGCCAGGGGGTTGGAGGTTAAGAAAGAAAAAGAAATAAGCACTCCCAAAAATTCTGCAAAACAAAATAGTCTATAGCAACCAGGATTGATCTAAACTCACAAGTCTTAAAACATCAATCAAGAATGTCTGGGAATCTCAACACGTGCCAGACATGGTTTCCATGTTTTAAGAATATTATTAAGAATAACATTTCCAAATTTATGATACAAGACGAATACTGAAATTTGTAGAATTCAGGATGGACGCAATTTGAGAAGTTTTTTATTTTTTATTTTTTTTTTAATTTATAGATTAATTAAAAAAAAAAAAAAAAAAAAAAACCACCAATCGCAGTGGTGCTACTACAGGTCAAAAAGAAGCACACCATTTTGAGAATATATTTGCATGTTTAAAAATATTGAATATGCACCAAATTCATGCCTCATGCCTCATGCCTCCACAGGGCTATAGCCAACAACCAATAAACCATTCTAAATCCAGAAATTCCCCAAGTACATGCAGGGCAGATCAAGTGGGAAAAGTAAGGGGAGATAGAATAGGAACGTACGAAAACAATTGAATGGAAAGTAAAGGATAGGGCCTAAGAATCAGCAGTCAGCGGGAATAAATTTAACATAATAATCTTTATGTAAGTGGAGGTCCTCTACTAGAAGAATCAGTTTTGTTCTTAGCAGCAGATGTTCTTTCTGCAGCTTAGTAAGTAACCTCCCCCTCTTTGACAGTCAAATGAAAGTTGAAACTGTAAAACCTCCCTTGACACCAGAAATTGAAATTTCTTTGTTAATTTCTTTGGCCAAAAGTTACTCATTCAGTCTTTTTTTTTTCTTTCTTTTACAAAATAAGCTTCCTTAAACTTACTTTAGCCAAATCCATGAAGGGGGAACAACAAATATCAATCAATAGAGGTAACAACAAAATACAATCGGGATCTATTCACAAAAAAACACATTAAATGCAATCTCACATACCCATTTGTGGAACAGAAGTGTAAAAATGTGGCATGCAAATGATTGGCTCCATAGCGTGACAATTAAATCAAGGATCGGCTGTCCATTCTCAGGCTCTTGAACATAATAATCAGCTAGTACATCAAAAAAGCATAATGGGCCATGGATACCATCCTCTGCAGGAGAAATTGCATCTTCTTCTCTGTTACAGATTATATCTGTTTTCAATTTCAGTTATAAAAAAAAAAATATATTAAAAAAAAAAAAAAAAGAGAGAGAGAACCTTATACACAATAGTAGTTTGTAACACCTAGCATTGTCAACATAAATTTAGATAAAACTATAAGATTCAAGTTTGGTTAGTTACAACATACATTAACTAAATTAATCTCTAATCTTATATCAACAAACAAGTAGTATGAAGATATTATCCTTTAGACACAATTCATTTTTACCCAACTTAAATATAAGCTACCATATAACTAACTTCAACTCAATTTAATATTTCAATCTTAAACAAACTAGTAGTATAAATTCAAGTAAGAATTGTATTGGTCAGTAGAATGGAAAATCATACTACTATTAGTATGATTTTCCATTGCTACCAATCAATACAATTTCTTTTTTACCAACTTAACTGGATTTGAACATAGTAACCTACTCTAACCCACCCCACTCCTTGCCACTTGAGCCAAAGTGAAAATACATTTTTCAATGGTTTATTCCTCATTGTCTAACAAACAACTCAAAGTACGAGTCACATAATAGAATGGAGAAAACAAATACATGTGGCTGACCCTAATTGATCTGTTCAGTGTCCATATCCGACCCCAAAATTTCAGCTATTGTTGTCTACAAACAACTCTAAAGCAATGTCAATATATGATCGACCTCTAAAGCACAACCTTGACTCACCTCTTGCTCTCTCATCAACCTCTAAAGCAATATCAGCAAACAACTCTTGCAACAAGTTAGGTCTCTGTGAACGAGAAGCTAGTGCCTGTGACAAATTAAGCAAACATAAACACTCTTTTTCAAATATCGGATACATATAGCTACCATTTGCTTTTTTTTTTGCTTTCAAAGGCAAAAATTGCATTGATTCAATCTCTCACAAGCAAGCCAAAAAAAAAAAAAAAAAAAACACAGACTATAAATGCAACACAGATATTAAGTAAATAAATAAAGTCAGTTCAATATTTCAATTAACCTTCTTACTTTCCTAACATTTTCTCAGCAACCAAACGGAAAAGAAAAGAAAAATTTAAGAAAAGCGAACCCGCTGGAGTTTCTTCTCAATTTCTTGGGAGAGAGCACTGAGATAAGCAGAGCTCCGAGGCGTTGTGGGACTTCTTGGCATCCTGATGGAAAATCCAGCAAGAACAATAATAGCATTTGAGAGAAAATTCAAACTCAAACCCTAACCCTAATTGCGATCCAAACACGGCCTTAGAATCACGGATTAAAATAGTAGGAGCAGAGTCAGAGATGAGAAGAAAAGAGCTAGTTTCGGAAACAGAGATAGAGAGCAAATGAAATGAAATCTGGTAACCAAGTTTTTGCAGTTTCTTCTGTTGGTTTGTACTTTACCGACAACATAATTGCGTGACTCTTTTTTTTGCGTTTGCGGTTTCAAAAAAAAATTCTTACTGTTTCTTACCTATATTCGAATCTTAATTAATAGATTGAGTTCACGTTACTCACATGGTAAATTTCAATTTATTTGCCTTAAAAACTTCAATTTATATCTAACAAATTCAAATGTTTACAAGATTTGTTTCATTAAATAAATTTGAATAAGTCATTCTAATCCTCTCCTGGATGTATACCCCAAAAAAGTTACATAGATTAATAAATGACTTTTTTTTTTCTTTTTTAAAAATGCAATAGGATTTGGGTTTATAAAGTCTTCATGAATTTTTATATTATATTAACTAATAAAGACTTATCGCAAAACAATGAACCTAAGACTTAAGTTAAAGTATTCATGAATTTCTTTCTCAAAAAAAAAAAAAAAAAAAAAAGTATTCATGAATTTTTGTTAATGATAAAGACTTATCATCATAGAATAATGAGCCTAAAAACTCAAATGGAAACTCTAAGGGTGTGTTTAGCATTGGCTTAAAAAGTCAGCTCTTTTTACTATTTAGTTTATTTTTTTTACTATTCATAGGTCTCATTGTATTATTTGGTACTATTCATTTTTCCTCTGTACTATTTCAGTTATATTTTAATTTTATCTACAATATTTTTAACAAAAAGAATTTCAGTTAAATAAACTGCTCTCAAACCGACTTTAATAGCTTCAAATTATATTATATTGAATTGATAAACGAACAACTCCTCATATATATTTTCGAATCCATGGTTGAATAAGTTCTATCATCTGTGCATAGTATAAAATGTAGTTTCAAGGTAATGTTTCACAGCGTTCAAAAGCAAATTAGACAATGATTTTTTTGATGGAAAAACGATAATTCATTCAATCATTCAACAAACTAGCATCCAAGTACATTGATTTTTTATATGTATCCAAGCTTTTTCTTTTTAAGAAATGGATCAAGTTACCATTATTATACCTTCTAAAAAAAAAAGTTACTATAATAATAATAATAGTACAGTTTTTAAGGCGAATTTGGCTCATCCCTATAAGGTGTAGGGGCTAATTTAATTTAATATATTAAAAACCATGATCTTGGGCATTTTTAAAATAAATATTGAGGTTATTAATCTTTAATTAATATTATTAATCTATATCAAGAATTTTATTGTTCAAATGGTACTTCCCAATGTAATTCTTATCCGTCAATAAATAAATAAATAAAAAGTATAAGCCTGTGATAAATTTTTTAAATAAAATACTAGTGACACGATAAAAGCTACTAAATAATTCAACGTTATTGAGAATTTACCGCCAATATGATTAGACAGAAACAAATGAGAAACCCCAAAATATTGAGAGTATTATATAATTCAGTGATGGTGAGTGGTGACGTAGCGTGGCGGGAGGAACAAGACGTTGAAACTGGGTGTTGATTAACGTGGAGATTTACACGAGGAGAAATGGACCGGTGGGGTTGGTGGGTAGTGTGTAGTGGGCATTGTAGACGTGTTGGTTTTGTTTTGGATAAGTTTTGTGGTGTGACCATGTGATCTGATCAATGGTCATTCATTGCCACGTAATTTTGTTTTTGGGTTAATTTTGGCGGGCGCTTTTTTGAGGTTGAAGTTGGGAATGTGATGTGAAGTACTTATTGCATCACTTGCAGGATAGGTATGAAGCCCACTGGTGGACTCTCACTGTGGATCACTTGCTAGTTGGCTATCTGCTTATAAGAAAGCTCTCTCTCTCTCTCTCTCTCTCTCTTTACATTTTAAGGACATAATTTTCCCGAAACAGTTTATAAAAACTTCATCCTAATCTATTATGACAAATGTGTTAACAAGTACCGTGCAATATTTGTTAAGGTTGGATTAATGTAGGTCTTAATTAATTAAAAAAAATTGAATAAATGAGAGGGAAAAACATTAAACTGGTTCCACAATTTATTTTATTTTATTTTTCTCTATGTAACTGGCCCTACAACCTATAAAATTGAAAAAAATTGTTGTTTACTTAACACAACCCCTCTTTTATTTTTGTTTAAGAAAATAGTTTTTTTCTTTCCTTTCCAAATCAAGGTGAAGAAAGATCATATCTTCCAATATGAAGACAATAATTTGGATAAAAGATCATCCAATCTATTACTATACGACTCAAATGAACATTCTTATATACTTTTACTTTTGTTATTTATTTAATAGTTATATATGACTTCAGGGACGGAACTAGGATTCATACCTGAGGGGGGCAAAGCTTAAAACCAAAAAAAAAAATTATGAAAATAAAAACTAGCATCTATTTCATATTTAACAAAATACTACATACAAAATAAGTATTTTTTAAACATTTCATATTATAAAACACATCAACAAAGTATAACATACAAAATAAGTGTTTCTTATTTTGTGCGCGATTTTTGTTTAGTCCATATTTATTTTTTTATTTTGTTTTTGTAGTTAAAGTGACATGAATTTTATTTATTTATTTATTTTCTTGTAGGTCAATATCTAAATATTTTAGAGGAGGAGAGACAAATATATATATATATATATATAAGGGCAAATCTTAATTTTTTTATACTAGTTTTTTTTTTTTTTTTTTAATGTGGGGGGGGGGGGCAATGGCCCCCCTCTGCCCCAACGTAGATCCGTCTCTGTATGACTTGTTTAAATAACTTTACAAAACCACCGGACCCATTAGTTTGGATAGTACCTCCCTACGTACTAAATGTATGAGAATTGCCATAGCCTTGGTTCGAGCCACATGGAGCACGACATATTAGTAATTACTATTTCTAACCATTTTAAATAGTTAAATAATAACTAAAAAACACTTTGAATTAGAATACAAGTACACAGCTTTATAAAATGATTAAAAACTATAGTTTATCAATCATAAGGGTGACTATGTACAATAAAATATTGGTCCTTAGAATAATTTGAGAGAAAACTACATAAGACTTAAGAGTTGACAATGAGGAAGGAGGTAATGCTTGTCAATATGTGATCGACCTCTAAAGCACAACCTTGACTCACCTCTTGCTCTCTCATCAACCTCTAAAGCAATGTCAGCAAACAACTCTTGCAACAAGTTAGGTCTCTGTGAATGAGAAGCTAGTGCCTGTGCCAAATTAAGCAAACATAAGCACTCTCTTTCAAATATCAAATACATGTAGCTACCATTTGCTGCTTCTTTTTTTGCTTTCAAAGGCAAATATTGCATTGATTCAATCTCTCACAAGCAAGCAAAAAAAAAAAAAAAAAAACACAGACTATAAATGCAACACAGATATTAAGTAAATAAATAAAGTCAGTTCAATATTTCAATTATCCTTCTTACTTTCCTAACATTTTATTAGCAACCAAACAGAAAAGAAAAGAAAAATTTAAGAAAAGCGAACCCGCTGGAGTTTCTTCTCAATTTCTTGAGAGAGAGCACTGAGATAAGCAGAGCTACGAGGCGTTGTGGGACTTCTTGGCATTCTGATGGAAAATCCAGCAAGAACAATAATAGCATTTGATAGAAACTCAAACTCAAACCCTAACCCTAATTGCGATCCAAGCACGTACGGCCTTAGAATAACGCATTAAAGTAGTAGGAGCTGAGTCAGAGAAGAGAAGAAAAGAGCTAGTTTCGTACACAGAGATAGAGAGCAAGTAGAGTGGTTGTGTGAGAAAAAATGAAATGTGATAGGGAAGCAGAAAATTAGTCCAACTCCAGTTCGTCCAAAGGTATCGTCCAGAGCCAATAGAGCAAGTTGGACCAAGAATCACCCCAGAAGAAGGAAAAATGTTCATGGACAATAATACTACTCTTGATCAGTGAAGTCTCCCATGGATGATAAACTCGTCCATGAAGGTCGTCCATGGACGATCATCAGATGTCCATGGACGATCATCAGATGTCCATGGACGACCAAACCGTCCTACACCAGACGAACGAATACGCAACACTTGGAAAACTTTCGACTCTCTGTAGCGGTTACTAAACCCGTAACTATCGCCATGAATCCATCAAATAAGTTAACTTCCGTTAGCGGTTACAATTTTAGTAGCCGTTAAGGAAGTTAACTCCGGACTTGTTGGATTCCACAAATCTTGGGGAGGTTATTGGACAAATAACCGTCCCTAGGATCTCTATATAAAGGACCGGTCTGAACCCGAGAGAGGTAAGAACTTTTCTGAGACTTGACTCCTAAATACTTGGAACTTCATTCCTATGAGACTAACTTTGCCATCGAAGGGGGTTTGGCCGGTCTTCTCCGGTCCCCTCTTTGACTGCGCTTGCTTTTTGTAGGCCTTCAACCGCTTCAGTAGCTCCCTGAAGCCAAACCATCCACCTTACTGATTCGGAGCGATATCAGTTGGCGCCGTCTGTGGGAAGAGATTGTTTTGCAACTTTCTTTTCCGCGACAAAGGGTTAGGATGGTCAGGACCAGATCGAGGGCTACTAGCCCAGGCCGTCAGGGAAGCAGAGGCGCTTCAAGCGATCCCTAACGTGATTGCCAATCTGCACCAGTCATGCAGACATCGTCTGTTTAGCATGTGCAATCTATGGCGGCTGCAATGGCGGAATTGACTCGCCAAAACCAAGAGTTAAGAATGAAGATCAATCAGAGAAGACAGACACGTGAGGAATGTGAAGGAGAAGGACAAACACAAGGTTAAGAGACACCACTTCACGGACGGTACCACACTTGAAAGAAGAGATGGACCACATGAAGAAAGTCATGGAGGAAATGAAAGAGAACATGAGGAGGACGAATCCTATAGAAGATTTGGTCCATAGAACTGACTCTCCCTTTACGGCTTCCATCAACGGTCATCCTCTACCATCAAAATTCAAATTGTCTTCCATGGATTCGTATGATGGAATGCGTGACCCATTTGACCATATTGCTACTTTCAAGACAACGATGCACTTTCAAGGGGTCCTTGATGAAATCATGTGTAGAGCCTTCCCTACCACCCTTAAAGGCCTGGCACGAGTTTGGTTCAGCAAAATACCCCCAAGTTCTGTAGGTTCTTTTGAAGAGTTGAGCAAATTGTTTGTTAACAATTTCATCGGGGGACAGAGACACAAGCGTTCTTCGTCCAGCTTGCTGACCATAGAGCAAGGGGAGAACGAAAGCCTACGGTCATTCATCACTCGCTTCAACAGAGAAGCCCTTAGTGTGGACGAGATAGACGATAAGCTTCTATTGGTGGCCTTCCACAACGGGATTAATTCTGATCTATTTATCCACAAGCTATATTAGAAGGAGCCTCAAACCATGGCTGAGCTCGTCCATTCGGCTTAGAACTTCATGAATGCAGAAGATGCGATCATAGCCAAGAAGAGGAAAAGAGCTGAAAGGATGGAAGCACACCCAGCACGCCACTCAGAACAAGGCCCTCGTCCAAAGAAGGGACGGACGGAAGATAAGAAGGAACGAGATAACAGGAAGACGGGTCCTTTGGGAAGAAGCCAGAACTATACGCCCCTAAATGCTCCACTTGATCAGGTGCTCATACAAATCAAAGATGACCCTTCTCTAAAATGGCCAGAGAAGATGAAGGGAGATCCCAATAAGCGCAATAAGAGTAAATATTGTCGTTTCCACAGGGACCATGGGCATGACACGGATGAATGTTATGAACTGAAACAGCAAATTGATAATCTTATTAGATAAGGAAAGTTGAGGCACTTCGTTGGAAGGGATTATAGAGATGAGAAGTTGAAAGGAAAAATGGAGGAATCGTCTCGGCCCCCACTAGGAGAGATAAGGATTATCATTGGAGGAAACTCGATGGGGCAATCTTCCAAGTCGAAGAAGACGTATCTCAAAGTGGTGCAAAACGTCCAGCTCTCTGGACGATCACCAAGGACGAGATCATTGGACGAGCCGGCCATTTCCTTCACCGATGAAGATGCTGAGAGGATCCATCACCCGCATGACGATGCAATTGTCATTACTCTGCTTATTGCATATTATACAATCAAGAGAGTGTTAGTTGACAATGGAAGCTCAGCAGACATATTGTACTACCCTGCCTTCCAACAGATAAGGCTTGGGCGGGATCAACTTCATCCAGTTTGCTCACCATTGATAGGGTTTGGAGGAATGAAGGTGCAGCCCGTAGGCACCATTACATTACCAGTAGTGGTAGGGTCATACCCGCAGCAGATAACTAGGGAAGTCAATTTCCTCGTGGTGGACTGTTCGTCTTTATACAATGCCATTATTGGAAGACCAACTCTGAACAGTTGGAAGGCGATAACGTCTACCTACCATCTATCAGTCAAATTCCCTATGGAGTACGGGATAGGGCAAGCACAAGGAGATCAGTTGGCAGCTAGAGAATGCTATTTAGCCATGATGGCTTTGGACGAACAGGTGCAGACAATGAGCATTGAGGAAAGAAGGGTTGTTGCAGAGCCCACAAAAGTATTGGAAGATGTTCTTTTGCAAGAAGACGATCCCGAGAAATTCACCAGAATTGGAACAGGTATGAAGGAGAAGGCAAGAAAAGACCTCATCCAGTTCCTGAGAAAGAGTATCGATGTTTTTGCATGGAGTCATGATGACATGCCGGGAATCGACCCAAGTGTAATCACTCATCGATTGAATGTGTACCCCTTTTTTAAGCCTGTTCGTCAGAAGAAGAGGGTATTCGCTCCTGAGCGGGATAAGGTAATCACGGAAGAGGTTCAGAAACTGACCACGGCATAGTTCATTAAGGAAGTCTATTACCCGGATTGGTTAACCAATGTGGTGATGGTGAAGAAAGCAAATGGCAAGTGGAGAATGTGCGTAGATTTCACTGACTTGAACAAGGCTTGTCCCAAGGATAGTTATCCTTTGCCACGCATTGATCAATTGGTGGACTCTACGGCTGGCCATCAGTTGCTGAGCTTCATGGACGCCTTCTTAGGATATAATCAGATCAAGATGGATGAAGCTGATCAGGAAAAGACTTCCTTCATTACCAGCCAAGGCTTGTTTTGCTACAAAGTGATGCCCTTCGGTTTGAAGAATGCAGGGGCAACTTATCAAAGGTTGGTAAATCACATGTTTCGTCCACAGATAGGACGGAATGTAGAGGTTTATGTCGACGACATGCTTGTGAAGAGCATAGATGAGGGAAGCCATTTGGACGATCTACAGGAAACCTTTGAAACACTTAGGCGATACAAGATGAAATTGAACCCAAGTAAGTGTGCATTCGGAGTATCGTCGGGAAAGTTTCTGGGGTTCATGGTTTTGCAAAGAGGAATCGAGGCGAATCCAGACAAGATCCAAGCCATATTGGACATGGAGCCACCGAAGAATATCAAGGAAGTCCAATCCCTCACTGGACGAGTTGCTGCTTTGAACAGGTTTGTTTTGAAAGCCACAAACAAATGTTTACCTTTCTTCAAAGTTCTCAGGAAGGCATTCGAATGGACAGACAAATGTCAAAAGGCCTTCCAAGACTTGAAGGACTATCTCACTACAACTTCATTATTAAGTCCGTCCGTGCAAGGAGAAGAATTGTACCTATACTTAGCGGTGTCCCCACACGCCGTAAGTTTAGCTCTAATTAGAGAGGAAGGGAAAGTACAAAAACCCGTGTACTACACTAGCCGAGCACTCAGAGGAGCAGAGGGAAGGTATCCGCTTATAGAGAAATTGGCTTTTGCACTGATAACAGCTTCTAGGAAGTTAGACATTACTTCCAAGTTCATGTCATCAATGTCACGACGGACCATCCACTCAAGAAGGCAATGAACAAACTGGAAGCTGCAGGACGGCTGATTCAATGGGCGGTGGAACTTAGTGAATTCGACATTCGGTACCAACCGAGAAATGCAATAAAGGCTCAAGCCCTAGCAGATTTCATTGCAGAGTTCACTCCAAGTTACGAGGATCTTGGGGAAGGAGAGTACAATAAAAAATGGGTCGTCTATGTAGATGGATCGTCTACATTATATGCTGGAGGAATTGGAGTTGTTTTGCAGTCGCTAGAAGGAGACAAGTTAAAGTACAAGGCTCGTTTACAATACCAGACTACTAATAATGAAGTGGAGTATGAAGCCCTTTTAAAGGGGTTGGAGTTGGCTAAGTCTGTAGAAGCAGACTCAATACTTGTCTTGGGAAACTCTCAGTTGGTCATAGGCCAAGTAAATGGGACATGTGAAGCCAAGGAAGACAGAATGAAGAAATATCTAAAGAAGGTAGTGCGCCTTGTAAAGAAATTCAAAAAAATTGATTTCATTCAAATCCCAAGGGAAGAGAATGTGGAAGCAAATATTCTAGTAAAGGAAGCATCTGCGAATGAAGCAGTGGACGAGTTGGATGCAGTACAATACATGCCAAGTATAGACCTTCCAGAGATGCTGCACATAGAGGGTGACGAAAATTGGATGACCCCAATAGTGTTATACTTGAAGGATGGAAGGCTTCCAGAAGAGAAGGACGAAGCTAGGAAGCTCAAGGTCAAATCAGCCAGGTACATACTTATGGACGAAGTGTTATACAAAAGAGGTTTTTTCCAGCATCTCTTAAGATGTTTGGCTCCGAACGAGGCAAACTACATGTTGAGGGAGGTTCATGAAGGAGCATGTGATAACCATTCGGGAGCCAGATCACTCGTCCATAAAGTCATCCGTAGCAGATTCTATTGGCCAACCATCCAAGCTGATGCTAAGGCATATGTTAAAGTATGTGATCAATGTCAGCACTTCAGCAACATTCCTAGACAACCAGCAGAGTATCTCACGCCAATGATGGCCCCTTGGCCTTTCGCGTAATGGGGACTGGACATTTTGGGGCCCTTTCCAACTGGAACTTGGCAAATGAAGTTTCTGGTAGTAGGAATAAATTACTTTACAAAATGGGTGGAAGCCGAACCCTTAGCAAAAATTACACAACAGAATGTCAAGAACTTCATCTAGAAGAACATTGTATGCAGATTCGGGGTACCTAGGGTACTAGTATCTGACAATGGACGACAGTTTGACAACGCACATTTCAAGGAATTTTGTGAACAGCTTGGAATGAAGAACCATTACTCCTCACCCTCCCACCCACAGGCCAATGGCCAGGCAAAAGTAGCAAACCGATCCTTGTTGAAGATCATCAAGACTCGGCTCGAAGGGACAAAGGGAGTATGGCCGGATGAGTTACCAGGTGTTTTATGGGCTTACAGAACGACAGTGAGAACTCCAACAGGGGAATCTCCTTTTAAACTAGCCTATGAAAATGAGGCAGTTATACCGGCAAAAGTACACATGACGAGCCACAGGGTGAGGAAGTATCAAGCTGAAGAAAACGAAGAACAACTCCGTCTTAACCTTGACCTTATGGACGAAGTCAGGATGGATGCAGAATAGAGAACAGCGAGGTACAAAAATCTTATGGCAAGACAATATGATGCCATGGTGAAGTCTAGGCGCTTCAACATCGGGGATCTCATCCTGAAGAGGGTTACCTTGGCAACAAGAAACCCGGCCTACGGGAAACTTGGACCAAATTGAGAAGGACCTTATAGGGTTATCAATTGCAAGAGGCAAGGATCCTACTATTTAGAAGCTTTGGATGGGCGGAGGCTAGAACACCCTTGAAATATTGAGCACCTAAGGAAATACCATCAATAAGTGCCGACTCTTAACAAAAGTGGCATTGGACGAGATAGCTGGACGAGCAGAAGTATCTCATGTTTATTTACTACTATTATGCGTTTTAAGTATTTTGATAATCCCCTAGAAAGTACATTAGTGTTTTCACTTTTGTGCTATTCATGGACGAGTTGGTTTGTATTTTTAATTCAATAAGGCACTAGCTCACGAGCATGTGCCATGCCTGTGGACGAATGTTTACATAAGTTTGGATTTTCAAATATATATATGATGTATTTTCAAGTATATTATTGGAATCCTTTATTTTTGTATATTCATTCAGACTGATCCACGAAAAAAGAAAAATAAGCATGGACAAATGAAATCCTTGGACGCAAGGATATATTGTCCATAAGCTTTCCTCAAAAGGAAAAATGGAACAAGGTACATCCGTCCAAAGCTTAAAGACGAGATGAAACCTGAGTTAAAAATGAAACAAGGTACATCCGTCCAAAGCTTAAGACGAGATGAAACCTGAGTTAAAAATGAAGCAAGGTACATCCGTCCAAAGCATAAGACGAGATGAAACCTGAGTTAAGGGTATATCCGTCTAAAGCTCAAGACGAGATGAAATCCGAAAAGTGGCCGACCAAAACATGGACTAACAAAGACTGCAAAAACCAGCGTAACAATCCATTGCATGAACGAGAAATTGCTGGGAAGTCTTATCAAGGACGACAAAATGATCGTCCCTAAATTTGAACGATGAATAAAATCTAATCGAAAAGGAAGTCATTCATAGACGAACTATACATAAGCTAAAAGGATTCAATTTGCTCTATCTTGGTGATGTAATAAAAAATTCACCCTCATACTTAAGATGAGGCAAACTGAATTCCTGGGTGGACGAACCACATAGCCACAAATGATATGACTAATGAAAATAAAAATTTCATACATAAAGCTGGAAATGTATGTATTCGAACACAATGGAAGGTGAAAATAGAAAATATTCATTTTTTCATGAAATTTAAAGAAGGGTGGATGACCCACGTCCAAAAACCCCTTAAGTTGAGAAAATGAAACTAATTGTATATAAAACTTGTCCACAATCTTGGACGAGACAATTGTACTTGTATGAACTTGAATAAAAGAAGTAAAAAGCCCAAAACAACGGGCACTTCCAGGAAAAGGTAAATAAAAGTAAAGTAAATTTTCTAAGGAAAATGATTTCACTTGGGCAAGCTAGTCTTAGGGTCGTCCTTGGTCACCTCAGTGTTAGCATCGTGCATTATGTTGACGTCCTCAGAGCTCGTTTGCAACAAGGAACTTTCAGTAGCGAGGGGAAGCTTAAAAGAATTGAAGTCCAAGTTAGGATATGCCTCTTTAGCATTAGCACGAAAGTTCTCATAGCCAGCTGCATAGTGGCTGTCTAGACGATTCTTGTACTCGTCAGACTTCTTAAAGGCTATAATGGCTTCTTCATGTGCTTTCTCTAAGGACGAGGCAAACTCTGAGACTTGTCCTTCGAGATGGACAATACATGTATCCTTCTCTAAGTTATTAGCCTTAAGCTCTTCCACCTCATTCTTTAGCTTCGTCTCACTTCCTTGTAGACGATTAAAATCCTCGGTCAACCTAAGGACCTTCCCCTTCTTTAGCAGAACTTCATTGTTTAGCTCCTTGGCTTTGTCCTTAGCCGTCTTAGCCTCTGTAGCAAGCTCCTTAGCTTGGCAGGTCGCTGTATAAAATTTTGACATAGCCTGCATATGGACGAAAGGGAGTTAGACATCCAATTCAAATTAAAAAATTTTTACACACAAGGACAAGGGAAAGACTTACCTTAAAAAGGTCATGGATGCTGGAACGTTCAAATTCCTTCACTGACATGTTATAGCACTCATTCACTTCACGATCAGTGACGATTCCTTTGAACGTCCTCCATGCATAACCCTCGTCTAGAACTAGATTCAGAGGGCTCCGACGAGCTAGGCTTGCGAGAAGTTTTAGGTGGAGGGGGAGGATCAGTCTAGACAGGATGGATTGTTTGGACGGGTTCCACATCCACCAAAGGTTCGTCCAAGTTCACTGTTGGAGGTACAAACCTGGGGACCTTGGGAAGAGAAGTCTTATCCGACTTTTGCTTCTTAGGGCCTCGACGACTTGGGAGGTCGTCCAGGTCCACAACACTGGATATTGGCTTAGACTTCCTCTTCCCAGCCTGGACGGAAGTCACTTGGACAGTTGGGGGTTGCAGCAACATCCTCGTCCCCACTAGTTACTGTTTTTTCTTTGTTTTCCCTCATTGTAGTTATCCCTGTGACGAGAAAAATTAATTAAAAAAAAAAGAGAGAGAAAGAAAAGAAATTAAATAAAGTGGACGACACTTATTTCGACGGGTAGTCTCCTCGTGACTAAGGTTCTCTACAGTAGGCACTGGGCCAAGTCCCCAAGCTGCTAGACAACTGAGAATTACCAAGTCGTGGAAGGTTCTCCCAGGGAAGGTACGAACCACGTCTATCCGGTCCAAATAAAATTTGTCCAAACGTGGATGAACAACAGTTGCATCACCAAGAGTGTTAGATGATTGAAAGATGGAAAAATGTAAGGATAAACGAAATAAAATGGAAAGAAAACATACCCTCAGGATGAAGACGACCTAGAGGGCTGGTAAAAGGTGGGAAGGGGGGACTACCCACATCAGCTGGGTCCCCAGCCCAATTTCCAGAAATAACAAAAAATTCTTTTTTCCAAAGTCGGTCAGACGAGCTACGGCCCTTAATTAAACTGTAATAAGAGCCCCTGGACGAGAACTGGTAAAAACCAGCAGATTTCTTTATCTCCGAGGGCTTATAACAGTAAAGGAACTCGTCCACCGTAATTGGACGGTTCCCTTCTAGTGCCTCACGCCATAACACTTGCATGGCGACTATCGTCCTCCAACCATTGGGGTTGAGCTGGTTAGGTCCAATACCCAACCTTTGGAAGAGGTCTCTGCAGAAGGAATTTAGAGGAAACCTAAGGCCAGCTAAAAGGTAAGAAGTATATACTCCTAAACCAGAGGAAGGAGAATAACACCATTCTCCAGCCTTGGGTAGACGAGGGTTAATCTCTTTAGGAATTTGATATCTATCTACAAGAGTTTTTAACTTGGCAGCGTTTAAGGTGGATGCTACCTTTGGGGCACAACTATAAATGACGTCTTTCTCGTCCTCTTCCTCGTCTTGAGGATGGCTGGATGGCTGTCTGGACGAACTAGCCCCAGATCCAGAAGCCATCCTACGTTGTAGTTCCTGAAATTCCTCTAAGGGAATGCCATGGACCCCAGACGAGTAATGCTCGTCTGAGAAATCACTACAGGACAAGCTATCTACACTATCCTTACTACCCTCATTCCCAGAAGAAACGTCCTGGTACTCGTCTATCTCCCTCTCTATACTACTGGACGAAGACATGGTTGAAATGAAGAAAGATTTAAGATGAAAACCTAAAAAGAAAGAGAAAATACCTGATAGAACTAGGACGAGGGCTAGACGATGCTCTTGGACGAGATGACAGGAGGGAAAATGAGAGGAAAGTAAGGGGCATGAAAGAGAATGCACTATTTATAGGCCCCAGCAACAGGGTCACTGAAACGACGTTCGCCACTCAAAAATTGACACATGGCGATTCCTTTGGGAAACGGGTTCGACACGATTGGCCAACCAATAGCTTCGCGACACGTGGCTCACAAAAAATGAAATTTTATTAAAATCCCAACAATATCCTAGACGACCCTTTGAACAAAGGGGCAACTGATAGGGAAGCAGAAAATTAGTCCAACTCCAGTTCGTCCAAAGGTATCGTCCAGAGCCAATAGAGCAAGTTGGACCAAGAATCACCCCAGAAGAAGGAAAAATGTTCATGGACAATAACACTACTCTTGATCAGTGAAGTCTCCCATGGACGATAAACTCGTCCATGAAGGTCGTCCATCGACGATCATCAGATGTCCATGGACGACCAAACTGTCCTACACCAGACGGACGAATACGCAACACTTGGAAAACTTTCAACTCTCTGTAGCGGTTACTAAACCCGTAACTATCGCCATGAATCCATCAAATAAGTTAACTTTCGTTAGCGGTTACAATTTTAGTAGCCGTTGAGGAAGTTAACTCCGGACTCGTTGGATTCCACAAATCTTGGGGAGGTTATTAGACAAATAACCGTCCCTAGGATCTCTATATAAATGACCGGTCTGAACCCGAGAGAGGTAAGAACTTTTCTGAGACTTGACTCCCAAATACTTGGAACTTCATTCCTGTGAAACTAACTTTGCCATCGGAGGGGGTTTGGCCGGTCTTATCCGGTCCCCTCTTTGACTGCGCTTGCTTTTTGTAGGCCTTCAACCGCTTCAGTAGCCCACCGAAGCCAGACCATCCACCTTACTGATTCGGAGCGATATCAAAATGAAATCTGGTTACAAAGTTTTTGCAGTTTCTTCTGTAGGTTTGTACTTTACCGACAACATAATCGTGTGTTTCTAATTCTTACCAACAACATAATTAATAGATTGAGTTCACGTTACTCACATGGTAAATTTCAATTTATTTGCCTTAGAAACTTCAATTTAATCTAACAAATTAAAATTTTTACAAGATTTGTTTCATTAAATAAATTTGAATAAGTCATTATAAACCTCTCTTAGATTAATAAATGACTTTTTTTTTTTCTTTTTCAAATGCAATAGGATTTTTGGGTCTATAATTAGAGTTTCCGTTTGAGCTTTTAGGTTCATTATTCTATGATGAGGTTTATATCATTAACAAAAATTCATGAATATTTTAACTTTAGTCTTAGTCTTAAAAAAAAAAAAAAGTTTCATTGTTTTGCGATAAGTCTTTATTAATTAAGTTAAAATAAAAAATTCATGAAGACTTAATAACTTCAAATTATATTATATTGAATTTATAGACAAACAACTCGTCATATATATTTTCGAATCCATGGTTGAATAAGTTCTATCATCTATGCATGGTATAAAATGTAGACTCAAGGTAATGTTTCACAGCGTTCAAGAGCAAATTAGACATTGATTTTTTATATGCATCCAAGTTTTTTCTTTTTAAGAAATGGATAAAGTTACTATTATTATACCTTCTAAAAAAAAGGGTTACTATTACTATAATAATAATAATAATAATAATAATAATACAAGTGAATTTGGCTTTTTGATACAAGATAAAAAATTTACTCTAATTTAATCTAAGTGTATATATGTGTAAAACTCTCTCCTGAAGATTTGAACTCCGGTTTTTGCCCCTCACACTCCACAGACACTTATACTTGTGGAATAACCATTTCACGCTAAGGGTGCGTGATAATGTGCAGGGGCTAATTTACGATATTAAAAACCATGATCTTGGGCATTTTTAAAATAAATATTGTGGTTATTATTCTTTAACTAATATTATTAATCTATATAAAAAATTTTATTGTTCAAATGGTACTTCCCAATATAATTCAATAAATCAATAAATAAAAAGTATAAGCCTGTGATAAAAATTTTAAACAAAATAGTTGCGATACGATAAAAGCTACTAAATAATTCAACGTTATTGAGAATTTACCGCCAACATGGTTAGACACAAACTAGGCCTCGTCAATGGGCCGGGCCGGGCCGGCCCGACCCGTTTTTACTTGGCCCATGGGTCTAATGGGCTGGGCTTAACGGGCTGTTGACTAGTCAATGGGCTGGGTCGGGCCAGACTGGATGGAAAAACCCTAGCCCATGGCCCTACCCATGGGCAATGCCCATTTGGGCTTTAGCGGGCTGGGCTAGTGAGGTGGGTTTAATGGGTTACCCATGGGCATTTTTAACAAGTCTTCAATGGGGTTATAAAAATTTAACCAAAAAAAAATTTATAATTATATATTATTACAAACTATCAAATTGAACAATTAAATCTACTAAAAAGATTCTATTAAAAAAAATACTAAGACATACCTCTTAAAAAGGTACTAAAATAAGATTAATTAACTTTTATTGATAAGAATAAATAAGTACATTGAATTAAATATCAACTCTCAAAGGAAATATTTGAAGAATAAAATATCAATTCTTAAAGGAAATATATGAAGAATCAAATATCAACTCATTAAAGAAAGAATTTCTTCCAACCAATGGTAAGCTTTTTTTTTTTTTTTTTAAGGAATTTCTTCTATAATTGTAACTTGTAAGGAAAGAATTGGAATTTATCAAAGGAAATAATGACTTTCTTTCCAGAGGCACAGAGGTAGGGCAACCGTCATCTTAGTAACTTTGTTTTAAAAATCAAAGCTACTAGACTAATACCAAAATATATATTTATTATGCATATTGTATCACAATCATTCCAAGTATTTAGTGGTTAGGTGTGTGGTCTTAAAGTTTTTATAATGTCTAAAGTTCAATCCCTCACCCACCCAACCCCCAAATTATTTTGTTATAAATTTTGGGTAATGAGTCAGGCTAACGGGTCGGGCTACTGGGCTGGGCTAACGGGCCGGCCCACGGGCGCCCATGGGTAAAGAAACCAACCCATAGCCTGTCCCATTGGGCTACTAGGCTGCACACGGGATTCAATATTACCGGGCTGGGCTGCCCATTAGCCTGATGGGCTAGCGGGGTACTGGGCCAACCCATGGGTCATGGACTATTTGATGACCCTTAACACAAACAAATGAGAAACCCCAAAATATTATTGATAATTCAGTGATGGTGTCGTAGCGTGGCGGGGAGGACAATTAATTGAAACTGGGTGTTGATTGTTTGTTATTCTATTCTATTTTAATTGTCTGGACGGAAACGTGGCGATTTAAACGAGGAGAAATGGAGTGGTGGGGTTGGTGTGTAGTGTGTAGTGGTCTAGTGGGTAGTGGGCATTGTAGACGTGTTGGTTTTGTTTTGTTTTGGATAATCTTTGGGGTGTGACCATGTGATCTGATCAAAAGTTCATTCATTGCCACGTAATTTTGTTTTTGGGTTAATTTTGGCGGGCGCTTTTTTGAGGTTGAAGTTGGGAATGTGATGTAAAGTTATTATTGCATCACTTGCGGGATAGGTATGAAGCCCACTGGTGGACTCTCACTGTGGATCACTTGATAGTTAGTAGTTACTGCTTATAAGAAAGCTCTCTCTTTTTATTTCCATTTTAAGGACATAATTGTCCAAAACAGTTTATAGAAAACTTCATCCTAATCTATTAGGGACCCTCTCTTTTATGGCAAATATGTTAACAAGCACCCAAGCGCTTGTTAGGATTAGACTAATATAGGTCTTATTTAATAAAAAAATTAAATAAATGAGAGAAAATAGTTTTTTTTTTTTTTTTTTCCTTTTCCAAATCAAGACGAAGAAAGATCATATAACTATTTAAAATAATTAGATATAATAATTATTAATATGTCGTGCCCCATGTGGCTTGAACCAAGGCTATGACAATTCCATGCATTTAGTGCAAAGGTAGGTACTATCTAAACTAATGAGTCTGATGGTTCTATAAAGTTATTCAAACAAGTCATAAATAACTATTAAATAAACGACAAAAGTAAAAGTATATATGATTGTTTATTTGAGTCGTATAGCAATAGATTGGATGATCTTTTATCCAAATTATTGTCATATGATAGATTACACTTGTTTTTTTTTTTCTTCTCTTTTTTTTTTTTGAGAAAATGATAGATTACACTTTGAATTAGAATACAAGTAGAGAGCTTTATAAAATGATTAAAACTATAGTTTATCAATCATAAGTGTGACTATGTATGTTATTAATTGGAAAATTAAAATGATAACTTAGTCATGTTCGAGATAACCAATCTCCTAAATGGGAGTGAGAGAAGAGAATTTTGGATTAAACTTTTGCTGTCTTCTTATTGATTGCTTCTACTCTAAAATAGTCTCAAACAGGGTGCCCAACTAGGAAATTCAAATTACAACTTGATAGTTCTGTAGCAAATTCAAATCATGACTAATTCTAACCAACAACTCATCGTAAACAACAAATAACAATCCTAATCAAAAACTTATCCTAATCAACAACTCATCCTAATCAACAACTTGAAATAGCATTTGAAATAACAATCAGATAGCCATCAACTCCCTATCAGCTCCCTCCTTATCTGATGCATGCTTATCTCCTCCCTCTTTCTGAATCATAACAATGTAGTATAAAATATTGGTCCTTAGAATAATTTGAGAGAAACTACATAAGAGTTGACAATGAGGAAGGAGGTAATGCTTGTTAAGCTTTTGTTTGATTACACATTCATTTTGCTAAATAAGAGGGGATGTGATAGGCACTCCTTTCCTTTTCTCTTCTCTCCTCTCTTAGGCTGTAACTCATGGAACAATTCTATGAGACCATCCTCTCTCCTAGCATGTGAAACTCACGAATATATAAAAAAACACATATTGTGAGAAAGTGACTTCATGAAACCGCAGCATAATAAGATGAAACTCTCCTCTCCCCAAGCATACCCTTAACTATTTTCTTAATTTGTACATTTTATCATATTGAACTCACAAATATATAGAACATCACCGTGCCCAGTTTATTTGTATCTTGCCAATATTATAAGATGTTCAACATTCAAGAAAGGACACAGATTCACAAACTAACGATTTTGTGAAATGTTTCACTAAACTAAAGATAAACTTAATTACTTTATGCATTGCGTAATTAACAAAATATATCAATGAGAAAATGGTATTCTACAAACAAATTGATTTTATAGTAAATTCTGTCTAAAGACACTCTTGCTTCTTGATTTCCACAACTCCTTAAAATTTGGAAAATAAGCCTTGGAGGTTAGAACCATCCCCTCCTCCCAATTGATTCTAGGACCACAACCTATTTCACAACTTTTTTGCCACAACTTTGACATGGCAAATTGTGAATAGTTGGATATCACTTACACATAAACCCACTATTTTCTCTTCACCACTCACACTCTGACACATTACAATTATGACAAAGAAGTTGTGTAATAGTTTCTGGTACAGTTTTTTTCTCCCTCCGGCCATGAAGTACAAGCCTCAAGGTTAAGTGGCTTCTGGATCAAATGGGAGTATATGACCAAACCAATATAGTGATAGTCTTCTTGTAACGAAGCCAATATATTCTCCTTGAAATGTATTTTGCAGGAGAAAAATAAGCTACAGTAATATGATACCAAACCATTAGAGTACCAGTTTCCTATGCAAACTGTAAAACTTACTCCCTTGAAACTCAAACTAAACCAATACGAAGAAAATGCTAAGCAGAAACACATGTCAATCAGAATACAAGAAAGTGAAAAGCTTACAAAGCCTACACGGAGAAGCAAAAAGCCATTCCCATTTAGAAGGATTACACTGAACACACAGTCATGGCTTGGGGAAATTTGAGAATACAAACTTTGTGCATTAGATAACCGGAAATTAAAGCACCAGGTTATTGATCATTTAAGCCCAAAAGGATGGAGGGAGGAAAGCTAACAAAGTTGAATTCAACTTAGATTCATGGTATAATACGAAAAAATCTACTCACCAGCCCATCAATGTTCTTCTAACTCTATCTACAATCTGATTCCTAGCTACCATACTTGATAACTGAAACCTGCAGTTCTCATCCAAAAGAAATCTGTAGACCTCCCATTCATGATCTGATTCTGATGTTGAATATCTTCCTATTTCAGCCTAAAAACCCAAGACAGAAAGTGTTACAAGTATTTCAAGATTTGACTAGGTAATTTACAATATAGAAGCGATTCAAGAATCCCATCAGCACTGCACAAGTTTGTGTGGAAAAGCAAGTACCATAGTTAGGTGCTAGCCAATATCCAATTACCCATGCCACCATGTGGAGTGGAAGGGCATTAGCAATATAAGAAAGCAATGGTTCCCAATTTAGCACAATACTTGCTGGAAATGTAATATTCATTTAACCATCTAAGATTGAAGATCCTGGTAGCGGCAATGTGCTGATGAGTTTTTTGAATAACTTAATTTCTAATGCCAAGCATTCATACCAAAAAAATGCAGATCCCAAGTGATTTTAGAGCAAGCGTAACATCATAAAAAACTCGTGGTCTTCCATTTCCAGATAACTCAACTGGATTAGCAACCAGCAGTTCAGTGTCTGGTCCTCGGTTGGCAATGATGACACGCAATGGATGAAGCATTTCTACCTTCAAACGAGAACATAGTGCACTCTGTTTCTCTGGATCCACAATCTTTTTCCCATCCTTCTGCTGAATAAATAGGTCTAAATCACGATAACCCATTGAATTTGGTGAGAATCGACCATAAGCTATCTGAACAAGAAACAACATACAATAAATATCAGAAAACTGCAAACATGTAATCATTTGTTGGCAAAACTTGACATCCAAACTTACACACGATGGTTATAGGAAGAGGACTATAAATTTCCTCAACTATTTCAAGTTCTGGAGGTAATCGTAAAGATTGCAAACATGTAATCATTTGTCAGCAAAATTTGACATCCAAACTTACACGGTGGTTATAGGAAGAGGACTATAAATTTATTCAACCATTTCAAGTTTTGGAGGTAATGGTAAAGATTCTACCATAAATACATTTTGAGCCCAAGAAAACAAACCACCCAGTTAACTACTATCTAGTTGACCTCTACCTCTCTCTCAAGCAAAAATAATTCAAAATCAGTGCATTGTCTTTTATTTGTTTGATTATTATTTATTAGTGTGAATGAAAATGGTGACCCTAAAAGCAAGTTGGACAGACTGTTGGCTCACAGGAGCAACAGATATTTGGAACAGTTCACTCATGGTTTGCTAACACCACATGACAAAACCATATCAGTAGCTAACCTTGATAGTATAACCAAGGAGATCTAATCATAGTTAAAGACACTGGGACTACAAGATTGCAGTCTAATAGCTTCAATTACCAAATAGCCAATTAAGGTGGTAGGTAGCTTAATTCTTTCCAATTAAGCTACATGGGAGCCCTAGGCCAATGGCTAATCTATCAACTTTAATTATAGCAAACCAAGTCATGTATTTCTGTATAAAGTAAAACAACATGGGAGGAGGGCCAGCCTAGTTCAGGGATACCTAGGATCCAAACTGAAACATTAGAATATCCCCACAACAGATTTGAGTTAAAATGTAGTCTGTCAAAATAATCTTGGCGAAAGATATAAATCCATACCTGGATATTGCAGTCTTTCAAGGTTCTCATGATGTCATATAGGAGACCTTTGTGATCAGCACAGTGTATTTGAAGTAATGTGTGACCTGGGCTCAATGAATTGTCTACTGTGACACTAGCTTTCTTCAATTTTGACATATCTGGACTAAGAGCTTGAGAGCGGATTTCCTTGTCTGATAATTCATACCCAAATAGCTCCTTAGCTACCTCAGGAGAAGGAGAAGAAATTCCTTGAAGGCATTCATACTCAGGACCTGCCAGCTGAAGTTCACAGCTGATACATGATTCACCCAAAACAGCATGCAATTGTTCTAGTGTCTCATCTTGCCTCTTCTTTGTGTGTAGAAGCTCCCTGAATTAAAATAGTAGATGTGAGTGAAAAAAACCATCAAGTTTCACATTGAGTGATTGTTACATTTGAACAACAACAACAAATAACAATAATAATAAGCTCTAATCAGTCAGAATGAGGACAACAATTTTGTCCCATCAATTCTGGTCAGTTCCCTGATTTCTTTGACACATATGGTCTATTTTATTTCCAGATTCCCAGGAAAAATAATTACTTGGTGAGCAAAAGTGGAAAGAAAAGTTTAAAAACTGAACATGGAGAAAGAGGAAAAAAGTGGAGGATAGGTTAAAAAAAAAAAAAAATACTGTACCATTGACATTAGGGAGCTTAGATCTAAATCCTAGATGTCAAAAGACAAAAAAGATAATACAACTTTATTAAAATATATTTGGATGCTAATTTGGGAACCACAAATAAAAATGGGAATCAGCGAAGTGAGCATCCAATCCAATGGTGAGAAAATGACAGACCACATCACATCGATTTCCTTTAGGCCAAAAGTGAACAATTTTATTAAATGGCCCAGAGGGAGGAAATTCTAGACATGATGTTCATTATGTGACAGAAGTCTGCTAATGCAGTCGATGACTTTAATAACTCCTCATAATCAAATCAAATGCATATCAAGAGTAAATTCCACCTTGTATCTCCATCACCATCATCATCATCATAATAATAATTATAACAACAAACCCCAAAACAAAACCTCACATGTTATCTGTTATGAAGAATAGGTCAAGAACTCTGCCATCCGGGGTCGTCATCACTTTTACCCTCTGAATTGTAAGCTCAAGCTCACAGAGAACCTGTGTAACATCTAAAATATATATATATATATATAGCTGCATTAGAACCACACTGACACACAAGTAAAACAACCAAAGGACACTAGAAGAATTAAAGAGAATTGCCATTACCATGTAGTAATCCTTTTCGATGAAGGCTAAAAAACTTCAATAGGTAAACCACAGAAGACGTGGAGTGCGTCGATGATTGGTCCAAGTAAAATGACACTATACACGATGGGCATACAGATACAAGACGATTTTTCAAATTCGACCATCTCAAGATGAGCGAACTGGATTGAGGAACCACCCATAATACTATGTAGCACCATATCCCATCAGTAGAAACATCTACAACCAAAAATGGCCCCAAAGAGAACAAATCTAGTGCATCAGCATACACATAAGTTTAACAATAAATAAAACAATCCTCAAAAACCCCACAATAAAGTGTTAACATAACACATTTCCCAAAAAAAAAAAAAAAAAAAAAGACTCAATTATCACAATCGTTTGAAAGACCTTTCTAGCCACACATTACAAAAGCAAAACTTAAAGTTCCATTTGATTCCTCATTAATCTTAAATAAAGTACTAAAAAAGAATATTCCCTACAGCAACCTCAAACAAAACACCTACCAGAATTTTTTAAGTTAGCGTTTCTTCTCCTACGATATCGTATTCGACAGATACAATAAATCCAGTTTTATTGAATTCGATACATACTTCAAGGCTAGGAGACTTAATCAGCTGAGCTAACTAGATATATCACATTTGAGAATCAGTTGAACTAGGTTCCATAGACGAGAGACTTTTCTCGTATGCTAATTGGAATACACGAAAATAATAGAACAATTAATAACAGAAAAGTCCGAAAAATCATAAATGCGATTAGAACAATTCTAAAAATTAGCTTTGGATATCATATCTAACAGGAAAAATACATCACAGAAAGCAAAAACAAATATTGCAAAAAAAACAAAAATTGTAAAAATTGAGCTAGGAAGAAGGTATGATTTGCTTTGTTTAGAGGAACGTAGCTATGTACATACCTCCTTTAGTGATGTATAGGCCGAAATCGAGGATAATTCTGCAAATATCGCATCCGAGGCCGGTTTTATCGGGGCAATTGACTGTGACACAGCAAGGCTCGCCTGGGTTTCTACCTTTCTGGATCACAACGACGTCGTCGTTCGTTACTCCCATACCGGCAACCGCCTAAAAATGTTACAGTGGTACTGCAGAAGAAGTCAAAGGCTGCAGTAGTAGGTTTCAGAGGTCCGGTACCAGGTGGATATATTTTAAGGATTGGTGAGCGAGGCGTGGAGGTGATTAAAGGTTCTACTTTAATCTAGAGAGAGAGAGAGAGAGAGAAAGAAGTCTATTTGTTGGTTTTGATAGGGAATTCCACGTCAGCGTTCAAGGTTTTGACGGAGTGGTGGTGGCCCTGAATCCTAATGATTGTAAAAAAAAAAAAGACTCTTCTTGCAGCCGGGTGGAGATGGACACGTACAACTACAAAGCCTACCTCGCTGTCGTTTTTCTCGTGAAACTTGCTATTGTCACGTATAGCTGGAAAAGAGTAAATAATACATGAAGCAATTTTGCCAAGGAAAGAAATAATATAATAAAAGCGTGAAGGAACTTTTTAGAAACCGTATGATGTTTTTATATGGTCATTATGGAAAGGAAATGTGCAAGGTGCAGTGTCCATGAAAGCCTGATGCTTATCCTATATATGAAATCCCGTGGTAAAGTTGCCGGGTAGTAATCCGATAGTTCGAGATCATTCTTTTTTAGGTAAATTTGCAACTTTATCTTCGAAAATTAAGGGTGAAGTCACCATTGTTACACCCATGTCAATTTCCCAACTAATGCGGCTAAGAGCTCAGCCCAATTATCCCACTTTTAAAATTATATATTTAACTTTTTAAAAACTCTTTTCTTTTTTTTTTTCCTAAATATAAGTATGTTTTAATCGAAACCAACTAGCAACTTAGGTCCACTAATCATGTACACTAAAATTGTTAAGATTTAAAGATATGTCAAATAATTGTCCCGTATTTACTATTTACATTTTAATGGATCCAATATACAAAAATACTAAATCCAACACTTGCTTGCTTTAACCCACTCCAAAAAAAAAAAAAAAAAAAAACACAAAATAATCCACCATTAATTTAAATGTGTATGAAATTCCTAATATCTAAGCCCACCCCATTGCTCAAACTAGCACACCATGGAAAACCCCAAGCCTTTATAACAAAAAATGTACCACTTCGCCCAACATGTGGACATTAATTTGATACACTGTCAGTTTGGATATTGGACAATTTAACTTACATTTCAAATGCTCAAATGTATACAACTTAAGTAAAACAACAAATTGTATATTTGCACTCCTGCTTGGAAGGAATCTCACTCGATAAAAGAAAAGAGATTAAAATTCAATACACATCCAAATCATTCTGTTTAAAGGCCATTGAATGTTTACAACCTCACTTCAAATAAAACAATAGGAACTCACAAAATATACAAGAAACACCACCATTCAAAACACATTTTCCAGGGAAATAAAATCTATACTTCAAGACGCTCAGAGCTAGTTCTATACTTCAGATGAGAATTACACATTCAATATATTGGCTTGAGCTCCAAATTTTCCGAATTCAAATTATTTAATCAGAGAATTAATCTACTTTCCAAGCTACAGAGATACTAACAGGAAAAATCCACAGCTACAACACAAACAGAATTAAAAAAAACAGCAAATTTCATTACTTGAATCTCAGAGTACCAAATTACAGAAATACAACCTAAAAACAACGAACGAAATCCAGATCTAGAGGCAAGATCTAGAACAACCACCACAACTAACTAAGTACACAAATCTAATCATAATCTCAAGATTCTTAACCGCCGAACCCATAGAGAGTCCTTCCTTGCCTCTTCAAGGCATAGACGACATCCATGGCCGTCACGGTCTTCCTCCTTGCGTGCTCGGTGTAGGTCACGGCGTCACGGATCACATTCTCCAAGAAGATCTTGAGGACGCCACGTGTCTCCTCGTAGATCAGACCGCTGATACGCTTCACTCCACCTCTGCGAGCCAAACGGCGAATCGCAGGCTTCGTGATTCCCTGGATGTTATCGCGAAGAACCTTACGGTGTCGTTTCGCTCCTCCCTTGCCCAAACCCTTGCCTCCCTTTCCACGCCCAGACATTTTTTTGAGAAATTGAAAGAAGAATAGAGTTTTCTGGGATTTGAGATTTGAAATTGGAATCAGCTTTGATTTTTGATGCGAAAATGGTGTGATTTGCGTGGGTATTTATAGAGTGGGGGTGTTTTGGATTTGGGGTTTGAAGTTTGGGCGGGGATTAATGAGAGTCGTTGGATTTCGGGACTTTATCGATGGCTGAGAGACTCGATCCGCGTGACTTGGTGAAGGTCGATGTGAGCCGTTGATAAGATGGAAATGGACGGTGAGGATAGTCGTGAGTGTGGTGATTACGGATTGTACTTTTTTTTAAAAAAAAATTTGTGAAATGTGTTTGTGTTTCTTTTCGCGGGTTTGAGGAGGAGCCAATGTGCAGTGAAATTTTTCGATTTGAGTATTTTGCAAATTTGGGTGGGTGAGGAGGAGGGCGCGGCAGTCGGCACCTACTTAACTCTATATTTTGGCTGAAATTGTAAAACCACATCCAAAAATTGTTTACAGTAAGTACATATTTTCAATTTTTATATAAATAAATGCTAAAATGAAATATTATGATTATGGTTATTACATAATAACTTTGTTTGCATTTGTGAATAAAAATACCGACAAGAATAGTAATCTCTTCTCTATATATTAAGAAAATTAAAAAAATTTTAGTAATGATTTCAAAAAAATGTCAAAAATATTCATAATCTAATTAAATAATATTTATCTTAAAAAATAAAAAATAGAGTTAAAATTGTAATTTGACAAAATTCAAAAACAAGGAAAAAAAAACTATCAGATAAACTTTTTTCCTAAAAATAAGCATACTCTCTATCTAAACATATCTATCAAAAAAAAAAAAAAATATATATATATATATATATATATGAAGGGGTAAGAAATCGCGGAACATTGGGCCTGACGGATTCGGACTCATGGGCCAATATTAAGCGTGGGCCGAGAACTTAGCGTCACTTAAAATACTTGGTGTACACATTTGGAATTCGAGGGAACCCTAGGAAAATCAGGATGTTCGCACAAAGATAATTCTAGAAGATCCGCCTTAATGAAAAACCCACTTTACAAGGAAATATTTGTCCATCACGCTTGGGATTGTTAGAGGAAGAGTCCCATGAGGAAAAGATTTCTAGTCCAAGGAAGGGAAGTCGATTTTCTTCTACTATAAAAGCTTCAACACCCTCGCAAATTAAGGTACGCATAATTTACCCTCTCTAGCACTCTAGAGTTGAGAACAGTTCTAATTTGACCGTCGGAGGGTATTTGGTCGACACCACACTGGTGCCCACGGCGAGATCACTTTTCTTCTTGCAGGTTGCTAGCGGGAGCGAGCATAGATTGTATTGCTCACTGGTGATATTACGGCATCATCAATATATATATATATATCTCACATACGTTTAATACAATATTTTTTCCTAAAAACTAGTACACACTAAACCCAGTAATTTATTCCATTTCAAATCCTAAATTTTAGTTTTATAAAAATATTTTCTTGTATAACCTCTCTAACAATAGATAAATTCAAATTAAAAAATTATATTAAACTTAAAATAAAAAAAGAGTCTCACCATACGAAGTGTGTGTGATGAGGCTAGTTTTTATTATTGGGAATCAAATATATTGTAATAAATAACTAAATCTTTTCATAAGTTTAGTTATGAGTTGTAAGTTGTAACATTATAATAAACCTTAAGATTTATTTTAAGAAATATCTTACTCATACAATTATATTTTCTTAAAAATAATATTTTTTGAATTGAGAGAGAAATGGGTTATTTTTTATGATTTAAAAATTTTTTCAAATGTATACTAACCTTTGAGCATGCGCGTCAGAAGCTCTTCTATTTTTTGGGGTAAAGGTTAATAATTTGCATCTATTATAATTTAGAATTTTTTTATTTATTTTTCAAACAAATAAAAATGATAAACTTTAAAGATAAGTAGTAACTGTAATTTCTTTTTTGAACGTGAAGGGAAAAAAATCCTAAATTTTAGGAGTTTTTTTTTTAATTTAAAATTAAATTTGTTATTTAACATTTATGACTCTATTTTTAAATGAAGCCACTCTTCATTAATGAGGGCATTTAAAAAAAAAAATCAAGTTGAATAAGGGGAATTCTCTTATATATAGTATAGATAGATGAAAATTTTGTTTATTTGAAAATCTATTAGTTTTAGATATTATTACACCTACTAAGAAATATTTATCACAACAATTTTAGAGAGAAACTAGTCTCTGAGCATGTGCGTGAGACTTATCTTTTTTTTGGAAAAAAATTAATAATTTGCATCAATTATAATTTGGGATTACTACATTTTTCAATCACAAAAAAACCTAAGGGTGTGATGAGTATTATGCTTTTGCAGGTGAAATACTTTTTCATCACATCTCTAGGTTTTTTTGTTATTAAATAATGTAGTAATTTCAAATTATAATGGATACAAAATATTAATTTTTTCCAAAGAAATAGAAAAGCCACTAAGCACACGCGTGAGGGCGTGCTCAGAAGCTAGTTTATAATCTTAAAAGATAGTCACTTAATTCAAAAATCCATAAAAATAACTAAAATAAATAAATTATTAAATTTTTTAAAACACCTTGAATATGGAAAGGTTAGTAGCTTTTGAATACATTTGAGTGGATATTAAAAAAACCGTTTAATTTTTTTATATAAAAATAAATAAATAAATAAACACCTCATAGATACACACAAAATTATAATTACTCAAAAATACCCTCATTAATAAAAGGTATGGGTCATAAATGTCAAATAACAAATTTCATTTTAAATTTAAAAAAAAAAAAAAAGAACTCCTAAAATTTAGCATTCTTTTTTTCTCGTCACATTCATCTTTTCTATTCCCTAAAATTTAGCATCTTTATCAAGATTTATTTATTTATTTTTTTTATTCATAATTTCAGTTTCATTAATCCCTAATCTCAGGTTTTCCTCTCTTTCATCCCACTCATCCGGTTTCCTCTCTTTTAAATTTTTGAACCCACATTACAATTACTAAATTCTAAACTAATTGAAAATTTTCTCTTCTATCTCCAACTCTTTGATCTATGTACTCCTTAATGCTTATCATTTTCCTTAAAATTAGGTACTTAACCAAACAGTTTGGAATTTGGATAACTACCTCCAAATTCACCTCTTTATCTATAAGCACGTGATAGACTAAAATATAACAAAATTGCTACTTGCAGAGTAATCAAAACTACACATTTACATTGATTTTGGTTTAGTTTTGTTTGCAGACTGACTTGGTTGCTTATTGGATTGCTAACAATTGTTTTCAGGATTGCTGCGTTTTTTTATCTCGACATGGTATGTGTATAAGTTTTTGTGATAATCTTGGTCCTTAGAGATAGTTGAATGTATTTTCATATTCACATAATAATCACATGCTTGATATTCTATAGGTTTCCTCAGATCTTAATACTGAAAAAGAAGTAGTGCCATTTAGCGGAAAAAAACCTGTGTTGCCTATTATTTAGAAGCAATTTCTCCATGATTTTATAATTTTACCTTTTAAGAAAAGAGGGGAAAAAAAAAACTCATGTTTTAGTTTTTTACCCAGGTATTTTTATTCCTAAAAGTTTGTCTATTATTTAGAAGCAATTTTCTCCATGATTTTATAATTTTATCTTTAAAGAAAAGAGGAAAAAAAAAAAAAAACCCACGTTTTAGGTTTTACCCCTAAAAGTTAGTTTATTATTTAGAAGAGTTTTCATCACGATTTTCTTTCTGCAAATTTACATATATAGCAATTGCTTACAGAATCATCAAATGTGTAATGAAAGGCACAACAAAAGACAATATTAAATTTCATATGGTAGGATATTTACAAAAAAATGGTCTTTAACAACTACTTGATAAATTGACTACCACTTTGCTCACCCAAATTCATCCAATGTGCCTGCTATGCAATTTAACAAAATTGTTGATATGTCACCCTTTAAAAAAAAAAAATAGAGAGTATAGCTTAAATGTAAGAAAAACAACAAACATAATTAATAGGAGGAAAAGAGAGCACCACTTAGGCTATGTTTGTTTCAGTGTAAAATATTTTCCGGGTGTAAAATATTTTCGGGAAAGGAAAATATTTTCTAGTGTTTGGTTGCATTTTAAAATTATATTAGAAAACAATTTTCAGTGTTTGGTAACATTCTAAAAATGCTATTTTTCTACAAATTTTTCACATTTTCTCAACTTCCAAACAAATTTTATATCACAAAATCCATCACTATCCACACAAAACCCACCACCACACAACACAGAAACCACCAAAACGCTACCACCCACACCACCACAACAACAACAACAACAACAACAACAACAAAAAAAAAAAAAAAATCAAAGATCAAAGAGAGAAAGCATATTGGCGACGAGATCGGCCTAAAGGAGGAGATAGATCGGCGAGTGGCGGACGACGAGATCGACCCAGAGGAGGAGATGATCTGACCCAAAGGAGGACGAGACTGGTTAAGGCGCGATCTCGGCAGCGTGAAGTTGACACGCGATCTCGCCGACGCATCTAGGGTTGGGGCGCAATCTCGCCGGCGTGTTTGGTTGCGCGAAGTCGAAGGCTCTCTCTCTCTCTCTCTCTCTCTCTCTCTTTGCGCGTCTGAGTTTGGAAATGGTTTGAAGTGAAAATAGAAACGTAAAATAATTTCCGGGTCAAGGCCTTTATTTTACGGTCAAATGAAATGTTTTTCCGGAAAATTCTATTTTCCATGCGCAACCAAACACACGATAAGGTGTAAAATGATTTCCTGAAATGGTTTGAAGCCAAAACAAACGCAGCCTTAGAACACATACACGAAAATAATGAGTCAAATCTGGTAACCACAAAAAAATAAATAAATAAATAAATACAAAAATATAAATCATTCTCACTCTTTAAAAAAAAAACTCATTAATTGGAGAAAATATTAAACACTCATCAAATTGACCAAATAAAAGAAAAGGAAAGATTCAAAAAGAAAAGAAAGGAAACCAAATATAATGCTAACAATAGAAAGGATAATACTAACAAAGTAAGGAAACCAAATATAAATCAAATATAGAAAATATAAATTAGTACGCAGCATAAAAAAAGGCACACAATTTTTCTGACTCGCATATGATGATTGCAAGTCTATCATATGAGTAATGCTACTGCTGCAAACTATTTCACAACATTTTTACAAACTTCTGATGTAGCCAACCTTTTATTGGTTTTCATCTAGGCCCACCAATAATATCACTTTTTCATTTAACAATAATCACTCATCATATCAGCAGTTTGTAAAATTTTTTGTAAAATAGTTTGTATCTTTAGCATTATTCCTATCATATTCATTTTTCAACATGGTTGGGAATACTTGGATAAGAGGATCTAGATGATCTAGCCCAAAAAAAAAAAAAAAAAATACGGTCGTATGAATCAATCCCGCATATAGTCTTCATTTATAAAAACAAGTGGGTTTCTTGATTTATTAGCAACACACGTAACATTGTCCTGCAGAAGAAGAAGCAGCAGCTGCGTTGAGTTTTAGAGAGAGACACGATAGAGTAAATGAGAGTAAATACTGAATGGCAAAGGTACTTACATTTTTGTCGTTGAATATACTTCAACTTCAAAGTCCAAATGTAATCTCCACACCCTAGTGCACTTTCCTTGAAGAAATATACCTCAGTGCATGTGAGCGACCGTGACCCCGGCCTGGCAATTTTTTTCTCAAACTAGGCCTAACTCAAGCGAACGGGTGGGATCGTGATGCTTAAAATGTTGAATTCACTATAAAATGTACTCCCCCCTAGATTGAGGGTTTTACATGGAGTTGCCACTTATTTAATCTAAATGGAAAAATAAGAAAACCTTCACTCTAAAAAAAAATGCTTCTGTTGTATTAATATATTTGACAATTTACATTAATTTTGTAACAAAATTTACAGTGTGTTTTTTATCCTAGATACAATCTAAGAAAGTAAATTACATTGTTTTGTTTCCTACTTACATTCTAAAAAATGTAAAATTGCATATACAAGAGCCTAGTCTAGAACCCTTGATCTTGGTTCGACGGCTAATTTACGAGATGGGAAGGGATTAAGCACCCATCTCGCCCAGTAAAACTGGTCTCCTAGGTTAAGGTGGTCAATATCATGTCATATCAAACAAATACAAATAATATATAGTATCATATAAACATGTTAATTTGCAAGAATTGTAAACAAATATGTGTTGGGAATTTAACATAAAGAGAAACAAAAAGAGAAATTTGTTAGATACCAATGTAAATGTAAAGAAAGTATGAAAGTAATGGCATGTTCATCCAAGAAATTAATGTAAACAAAAAATTTCTAGCCTAGACATGTTCATCTAAGCATGTGAAGGAAAACGAAGTTGTCATGTTATTTGTCATCAACATAATTGCAAAAGAAAGTTTATTTTTAGGCCTGCCAATCATCCAAGCAATCATGAGAAGAACAAAGAAAATCATCTAGACATATCCATCCAAGTATTTAAGCGAAAACCATAATGTTAATTAAACCTATTTGTCTAAGCATTCAAAAAAGAGAAAAACAATTACCTAGACATGTTCATCTAAGCATGTTATGAAAAGCAAATAATAACTTAGAAGTGTTCATCCAAGCATGTGAAGGAAAGCAGAGAATTGTCATGCTATTTCTCTAGACATGTTCATCTTGAGAAAATCAAAATACTTAGACATGTTTGTTTAAGCATTTAAAAAAGGTAAAACAACTACCTAGACATGTTCATCTAAGCATTCAAGAGAAAGTTGTGTATTAGCCTAGAAGTGTTCATCTAAGCATGTAAAAGGAATGTCAATGAGATACATAGGCATGTTCATCCAAGCATATCATGAAAGTAACAAATAATGACTTGGAAGCATTTATTCAAGCATGTGCAAAAACTTAAAGGACACAATTAACTACTTACTAGCATAGAGCATAAATTAAAGGGGGAAGTGATTACTTAAAGAGTTAGGGAGAAAGCAAGGAAGTACTAAACTACAACCAAAGTAAGAACAATGGTTGCACAATAGCTTTTCTTTTATGTTTTCTCACTAGCTCTCCAGAGGGAATGTGGTGCAAAAAATGGAAGAGATCTTCTCTATTTATAGAAGAAGGGATGGCTTAGTTTTAAAGCTAAGTTATTAGCTTTCTTCTGAAGTCAAGGGAAGAGATAAAACTGTTTAAATGAGCTGGAACAGATTTGGTGTGGATCCCCATTTGAATTTTGAAAGGAAGTTGAAGATGATGCTGAACTTGAGTTATCTTCTACACCTGTTTCGTATTTTGGTTCTAACTTTCTGCTCAAAATTCTAATTGATTCAAGATTAGTGTTTTCTGAAAGGAAATTCATTTCTCCACAAATTTTCCAAAAATAGAGAAAACCAAATTTCAACGTTTTTCAGGCCAAAAATGCAATTCAAATTGCTGCTGAAAATAGTAACGTTTTTTTTAGCATTTTTCTGTTTTTTGAAATTTTTCACAGGATGTATCTGTTTCTCTATCCAACTTATTTTTCAAAAAGCTCTCTTCTGAAGCTAAGAGAAGGGATAAGCCTCTTAGATAAGCTTGAATAGATTTGATGTTGATCCCCATTTAAAATTTTGAAAGAAAATTGAAGATGATGCTTGGATGTACTAGGATTTATATTCCTAGTTGAATTCGGTGTACTTGTGATTGACTTGGGCTTGTGGCAATTCAAGCCACACACACGGGCCCACTTCAACAAATCTCCACCTTGGCTTGAATTGATCAAGCTACACAAGTAAACTCCTTCATCGCCTCCACCTTAGCCTCTAAGGGCTCACAAGCTGCAAACACCAATCAACTCCAAGTAGTGCTTGAGCTTGTCTGTTGGAACTGGCTTTGTTAGCATATCAGAGGCATTCTCACTAGTGAGAATCTTCAACAAAGAAATATCACCAGACGAAACCCATTCTCTGATCTTGTGATACTGCACAGCAGTATGCTTTATTCTTGCACGATATACCTGATTCTTCGCCAAATGAATTGCACTCTGACTATCACAATGTAACACCATGCTATCCTGCTTGAAACCAAGCTCATTAACCAGTCCACTAAGCCAAGCGACTTCTTTTCTTGCCTCTGTCATTGCCATATATTCTACTTCTATAGTGGATAAAGCAACTACATCTTGCAATGTAGACTTCTAGCAAATTGGACCACTAGCAAACCTAAACATATAGCCTATCATGGACTTTCTAGAATCAAGGTCCCCTGCATAGTCGGAATCCACATAACCCACAACTTCTGTACTAGCTCTTTGATCAAATAGGATACCGAAATCACGAGTGCCTGTAAGATATCTAAAGATCCACTTCACCACATTCCAATGCTCTTTGCTTGGATTTGCCATATACCTACTGACCACACTGACTGCATGAGAAATATCAGGCCTAGTGCACACCATCAAATACATAAGACACCCAACTGCATTTGCATATGGCACTTTAGACATATACTCTGACTCCTCATCTGAACTTGGACACAACTGTGAGGAAAATTTAAAATGAGCAGAAAGCGATGCACTAACAGGTTTTGCATCAAGCATACTAAACCTCTCTAACACCTTCGTAAGATATCCCCTCTGAGATAACCATAATTTACCAGCCCCTCTATCTCGGTGAATTTCTATCACAACGCATGTACTCATGTGTGACCATGAATGAATCAAACCATTTGTACCATTGCATGGGAGACTACTTCAAGCCATATAATGATCTCTTCAACAGACAAACATAATCTTCCTTGTCAGGTTCTTTGAAGCTTTTGGGCTGTTGCATGTAAATCTCTTCTTCTAAATCTCCATGGAGGAATGCGGTCTTCACATCTAGCTACTTTAACTCCATGTCATGCATTGTCACAAATCCTAGGATTACTCGAATTGAGGTGTGCTTCACAATTGGTGAAAAAAATCTCATTATAATCAATTCCTTCTCTCTGTGAGTAACCCTTAGCCACTAACTGTGCCTTGAATTTTTCACCTTCCTTTTCTGACAACGCTTCTTTCTTGTAGAATATCCACTTGCAACTAATAGCCTTCTTTCCCTTAGGCAATTTCACTAATTCCCAAGTCTTATTCTTCTGTAGTGATTCCATTTCTTCTGACATTGCTACAAGTCATTTATCATTGTCTTTCCCATTTGTAGCCTCCTTGAAAGTGAATGGATCTCCACCGCTAGTTACGAGAGCAAAACTAACCATGTCTTCAAAGCCATATCTCTGTGGTGCTTTGTGAACCCGCTTTTCTCTACCTTTAGCAATTGAATAAGGCTCTTCTTGTTGCTGCTGTGGATCAATCTCAACATCACCCTTATCACTGGGTGAGCTATTCTTGTCAAACTCCACCTCAATTGTTAATTTCTCCTATGTACTATCATCACAAGTATCTGCTTCATTCTGTTTCAACATAAAGGCTTCATCAAATATGACATCTCTGCTGGTCACCGTTTTCTTTGAGATTGGATCCCAAAGCCTGTAGCCTTTAACACCTTTTTCAAAACCAAGAAATACACATTTTCTTGACTTCGAATCCAATTTAGAATGCTCTCCACTCTGCACATGCATATAAGCAGGACAATCAAAGATTTTTAGACTTGAATAATCAACTGGTCTACTTGACCAAACCTCTTCTAGAATCTTGAAATCAATGGCTGATGATGGAGATTTATTAATAATGAAGCTTGCTGTGTTACTCGTAGCCAATCACAGGTTCTTTACAAATACAATTTCTTTGTTTTCAGTCAACTAAAATATTTGAATGGCTAAAATAGATAGGAATAGGTCCAGTGGCTAAGGGTGGAGCAATATCCATTAATCAACTCCAGTCTTTGGGAGGGAATTCATGACAGGCAGGCATTAAAAAGGGATTCAATCAGAGGTTATTCTAAAAGGAATTTTCTATTCGGTTCGGACTAGGTATTAATTCAAGGTTTAAGTATTTTTTAATAAATACCGTGAAAATGGCAAGAGTAGCAATTTAAAAATGAATGTTTGATGTGAGATCCAATTTTGATGTATATTTTGTGTTGTTAGTTAATTGCACTCCTATTGCATTTAGTATTAGCATCTTTTTACGATTTCACTTCTACTTGAGGTGATTGTCAAAATTCATTAGTTGCAATCACATACGTTTGTAGTAGCTTATAGTTGTGTGACATATGAAGCTTTATTTTTTAATGATCATCTCTGATTACATAGTACCTAACTTTAGGGTGAGAATTTCTTAAAATTTTTAAATTGTAACTGTGAAATGTAAATTGCACTTTGAAAGGGGTCATTATACATGTTTAATTTAAGTTTTTTGGTTATGTAATGGACAGTGTGTTGAGATTTACTTTTGTTATTGTTTGCTCTGTCATGGTTTGTATTGAGATTTAATTTTGCTGATTTTGGTTCTATAAATTAAATTCAATAGACTTTGGTTTTGTGCCTCTTGATTTGCAAGCATTGTTTATTCTTTTGATCTCATGCTGGGTTAAAGTTATATGAAACTTATTGGATTAGCCGGTGTTCTTAAAAAGTTCTAGGATATTAAAAAAAAACACTACAATTGGGTTAAACAAAGTAAAGTTGCCCGTAGGTGGAACCGAAGTTACTCTTTTGGCATATGGTTAAATCCTCTTGGGCTGTTAGATTTTTGACCAATTACAATCAGTGATAGGTTAATCATAATGATTGATGTGTAGGTGTAGAGAAAAGTTCTAAACACCCAAAGATGGATAAAGAAGGCAAGATCAGCAACACGAAATTTACTTCCTTTTATTTTTTTGCTTCTATTTGATTTGTTAAAAAGAGTTGGGATTGTCAAATGAGTTTCATCATCATATTTTAGTTTTTGATTTACTCTCCTACCATATTTTTAGACATCTATGCATATATTACATGATATAAATAAATAAAAACTATAAAGTCAGTACTATTATTCAAATGATAATTGTTGGTGAATTCAAATGTACTATAACTACATTTTTCTTCTGCATATTCCAGATACTTTATATTTTTTTGATAAAGATTGATACAAATGCATCTATTAGTTCAATATTTATACAATTCTTAGATACCAAATGATTATGTGATATCTTGACTCTTGAGACACAACATGCTAATTTGACTATCCTTCAATTCAATTGTGGTTGTATGATAACACTTTTTTTTGCAGATTTGTATTAGTGAAATTGTTAAATATCTGCATGGAAGTACAATATCCAATCTGTCTATGTATAATTTTATGATTTTTAAATTTAATGTAAAGAAAAAATCATTTCCAAGTGATTTTGAATTGCAAAAGATCATAATGATTTGTCTCTGTAATATACCTTAAGAATGTTTATTTTTTTGGCAGCATGTAAAACCCAAAAATCTGGGGCCTTGCATGTCCATGAAGAAGGCTATCAATTTTATTTCCAAGACATCATATATGCTTGCTTCTACGATAGATATGTTTGATTATAAACTCATTGAGAAGAATGTTGTTTTATAATTGCCATCATTTGAGACTTTTTTTTTAATAACTAAATTGATATCAATGTGTTCCTACTTTCTATTGAATCTTCTTGAGTTAAGATTTTTACTAATTATAGTAAATTAGGTGTTACAAAACAAAGGAGCTAAACTGTCAAAGAAGGAGTTGGAACTGTGGGCCACAACGACTTGGGCAATTTGGAATGCAAGAAACAAAGCATACTTTGAGAAAGTTCAGACACAACCTAAAGTCATTTTGGATGTAGCTCTAGCATTGCTGGTGACATATCAGATGCTCTCGGCCACTTAAGCAAACATGATTATGGTGCAAAAGGGTCTTCGTTGTTTTGTTGGTTCAGAGGGAAGCCTTGTATGTTTTTTTTTCATAATTTGTATGGCTAACAAACTAGCCTGGGCTGTATGCCCAAGTCTTTACCTTTGTACATGGTTTTTTATTTTTGAATAAAAGTCATTCTATCTGGTATCTCAAAATAAAAAAAAAGGTGTTACAAAACAAATTGGTTGAAATTTATAAATCACCTTAATTACTATAAAAGATATATGGTTGATAATTAAATAAACACGGATGCCATTCATTTCTTTATTCATACTAATGTGCCTATTGACTTAAGCAGTTAATGGAATTAAACGAAATTTAGGACTCTCTTTTAACTTTGAGAATTATAGGCTTTGGGATGGTTTAATTATTTTTTAGTGTTATTCTCTATTTGGATACAACAAAAGTGCTAAAATAGAAAAGAAGATGTTTGATCACTGTAAAAATGCTGCAACTTTATTTCAATAATTGCATTAGGAAGAAATGAGTAAAACAATACATTCAAAATTTTTCCGTGCATCGCACAAATTAGTAACTAGTGAGATTAACTTTGTATGACATACATTTTTCATGTATATAGTTTCGTACTTCTTTATATATAAAATTTATCTTAATTTTCTTATTTAAGAGGTAGCAGATGCACATGCTGCCAACGCTAGTATATAATAAAATGTAAATACCCTTACATCTCAGCGTAAAGTAGACAAGTAATGCTAAGGGATAACCTCTTCCACGCAGTCCTTCTAAGTCCAAAGTGGAACAAAAAAAAAAGGGTTTCTCTCTGCTAGTGAAGGGTGGTATCCAACCCTCCCCTAGAGTGTAGAACTGGTGTCCCTTCTTTTGAAGGTGTCTATGTCCCTTAAGGTAACAAGTTTACCTTAAGGCTTTGTTGGTTTTTTTTTTCTTCAGGGATCTTGGGAAACAAATAATAGATTAGGATGGAAGAACTCACAAAAACTTGGAACAGCCTAACCCTCTCGGAATGTGAAGGATCAAACTTTCGCATCAAGGAGGAGGAGGCGAAAACGGAGTTTATTTTAGCAGCTAAATTCCTAACTAAAAGAGCTCTTAACATAGACGCTGTTAGAAATACTGGAAGATTGTATTGTATTTCATAATAAGAGAATATACATCAGAGCCTTATATAGGAGGCGTAAGTGTGCGGTACAAGTAAAGTGTTGTACAAGTAAGGTAATTGGGCCTAAAGCCCATAATATAATATAATATACATTAACAGCCCCCCTCAAACTCAAGGTGGATGTGAGACCAACTTGAGGTTGTCAACTAAATCACGAGTGCGTCTCTTAGGAAGTGACTTGGTGAAGATATCTGCAAGTTGATCTTTGGAGGAGACGGAGAAGAGCTTAAGAGCACCATGGACAAGATGATAACGGATAAAATGACAATCAATCTCGATGTGTTTAGTCCGTTCATGAAAGACATCATTGTGAGCAATATGAATGGCACTCTGGTTGTCACAATAAAGGGGAGTAGCAGAGGAGGTGGACACACCCAAATCCTTAAGAAGCCATCGTAGCCAAAGGAGCTCAGATGTGGTATCAGCAAGGGCACGATATTCTGCTTCAGTACTAGAGCGGGCCACAAAAGTTTGTTTCTTACTTCGCCAAGAAATCAAAGAAGAACCAAGGAGAAAGTAATAACCTGTAGTGGACCTGCGATCAGTGGGATCCCCTGCCCAATCAGCATCAGAAAATGCACGAAGTACAAGAGGAGACTGAGCTGAGTAGAAAAGGCCATGGAAGAGAGTGCCCTTCAGATATCGAAGAATGCGCAGAACAGCAGCATAGTGAGTAAATCGTGGAGCAGACAAATACTGGCTCACCTGATGAACAGCATAGGAGATGTCTGGACGAGTAACTGTGAGATAAACTAGGCTGCCAACCAATCGTCTGTAAAGAGAAGGATTAGACAATGGTTTCCCCCCCGAGGGTGTCAAATGCGCATTAAGTTCAACCGGAGTGTCAACAGTCTTGCTGTCAGTGAGTCCAGCTCAAGATAAAAGGTCAGAAGCATACTTGGCTTGAGTAATATAAAGACCATCTGTGGAATGAGTAATTTCAACACCTAAGAAATAACTGAGATGTCCAAGATCTTTCACCTCAAATTGCTGACTGAGAAAATCCTTGAGTTCTTGAATGCCACTGAGGTCATCACCAGTTATGATCATATCATCCACATATAGAAGAAGCAAAATGGTGCATTTATCAGTACGACGAAGAAATAAGGCAGAATCATACGGACTGGCAGTGTAACCCAAGCGAAAGATAGTGGAGCTGAACTTGGCAAACCAAGCTCGTGGAGCTTGTTTAAGACCATAAAGTGCACGTCGAAGATGACAAACCTTGTTTGAGTCAACAGAGAGACCAGGAGGAGGTTGCATATAGACTGCTTCACTCAAATCCCCATTAAGGAAAGCATTTTTAACATCCATCTGAAAAAGATCCCATTTACTAGCAGCAGCAACAGCTAAGAGGGCACGAACAGATGAGATACGAGCAACTGGAGCAAAAGTCTCTTCATAATCAATCCTATACTCCTGTGTAAAACCTTTTGCAACAAGACGAGCCTTGTAGCGCTCAATGGACCCATCAGAGCGAGTCTTGATCTTATAGATCCACTTACAACCAACCACAGACTGTCCAGGAGGGAGAGTGACCAGATCCCAGGTATGATTTTTGGTTAATGCATCAAGTTCCTCTTTCATTGCAATCTGCCATAAAGGGTCAGTGGAGGCCTCACGATAGGTTTGAGGCTCGTGAAGTGTAGCAAGGGCAGTGTAACAATGATAGTCAAGTAAATGTGTAGGAATGGATCTTACCCGGGTTGAGTGGCGATGTGGAATGTCTTGTGGAGGATCTTCAGGCGGAGCAGGAGCAGGGGACCCAGGCTCAAGGTGGGGTAGCTCGTCATCAACCTGTTCATCTTCAACCTGTCTAGGAGAAGCATCAAAAATATCTGGAGAGAAGTCCAAAGAAGGATCAAAAGTATTTGTAGAAGGAACAAGAGACTCGTCTGGAAAGATTTCTAAAACAGAGGAGTTAGTCAAGGAAGAACGAAAGTGAGAGAGCTCACAATCGGTGTTCCCAAAAGACAACATTATGAGAAACACGAAGACGATGAGAGACAGGATCATAACACCTATACCACTTTTGAGTTTCGCCATAACCAAGGAAACAACAAAGTCTAGATCGAGGCTCAAGTTTGTTGTACTCATGAGGCTGAAGAAGAACGAAACAAGCAGATCCAAAGGATCGAAGGTGATGATAATCAGGAGGTGACCCAAAGAGACGCTCATACGGAGTCTGATTATGGATGACAGCACTTGGAATGCGATTAATCGCATGAACAGCATTAAGAGCAGCTTCACCCCAAAATGGGGCAGGAACTTTGGCAGAAAGAAGAAGAGCACGAACAGTGTCAAGAATATGACGAAGTTTTCTTTCGGCTCGACCATTTTGCTGAGAGGTACCTGGACAAGTTAGATGATGCACAGTGCCATAGGAATGTAACAAAGCTTGAAAAGCATATTGAGTATATTCAAGAGCATTATCAGAACGAAAAGTTTTGATACGTTTGGAGAATTGGGTTTCAACCATTTTGGCAAAGTTGCTGTATATTGGTAAAATTTCAGAACGAGATTTCATAGGAAATATCCAACTATAACGAGAATAATCATCAATAAAGACAACAAAATATCGAGATCCACCAATACTAGCAACAGAAGAAGGTCCCCAAACATCAGAATGAATTAACTCAAAAATACTATTAGAAATGGATTCACTGTTATTAAAAGGCAAAGCTGGTTGTTTTCCTAACTGACATGAAGTACAATCAAAATTGTCTTTGGACACAGAACCCAACAGACCCCTAGAAGCTAACTGTTGTACCCGAGAAGATGATGCATGACGAAGACGAGAATGCCAAAGTGCAAGAGATGGTAAGGAAGAAACTGTAGCAGCTGCAGCAGCAACAGAAACAGGAGCAACAGGTGGAAGATGAAGATTGTCCACGGGAAACATACGCCCAACTCTAGGGCCGGTCCCAAGCTCTTGTCCCGTCCTCGAATCCTGCACAATACACCCAGAATAGTAAAAAATAAGGCGATAACCTAATTCAGCTAATTGTCCCACAGAGCACAAATTATAGGATAGGTCAGGTACATGGAAGACTCCAGGAACAGAAAGGTTAGAGGTTGAAACAAAACCTAAACTATTTCCATGCATGGTGGAACCATCAGCTATATGAATATTTAGAGGATGTGGTGCAGGGTCAAGTTTGGAGAATAAGGATGAGTGAGGTGTCATGTGATTGCAGCAGGCAAAATCAAAAAGCCAAGTTTGAGACTTACCGGGTAGAACAGATAGGGCAGTGGAAAGAGATGCATTACCAGCCATATGAACAGCCTGAGCTATGATTTCCTGTAGTTCAGTGGGGGAGAGGTTGATAGTGGATCCAGAAGACTGGGACTCAGCTGAGGTGGAAGCCATTGGCGGAGTAGGCTCAGTATTAGCAACAGCAGCAGTAGATTTGTTGCGACGGAAACAAGTCTCAATGGTGTGGCCAGAACGCTTGCAATAGTTGCAGACTTTTTTGTTGGACTACTTACGACGATTGTGAGAGCCAGAGGAATCACTTGATTGCTGAGGTTGCTCTATGAGTGGAGTAGATGGAGTAATAGCCAAAACATTGAGCTTATTCTGGGCTTGAAGGGTTGCAAGACGAGCTTCTTCTCTAACTAACTCATTCACAGCAGTATCAAGAGAGGGAGCAGGACTGCGATTTAGAAGCTGACCTCGAATGGGCTCAAAGTCCTTGTGAAGTGACATCAGGAATTCATAGAGGCGAAATTCATCTCTGATGGAAGCATATTGCTGAGCATCCTTTGAGCATGCCCAAGTTGGATCAGAAAGGTCAATTTGGTCCCAAATGTAGCGAAGCTGATCATAATAGTCATTGATGGATTGCCCTGGTTCTTGCCTGAGTTGATGCAATTCAACCACTAATTGATATTTCATGGATCCATGAGTAGTGGAGTACCTTCTGGCCAACATATCCCATGCAGATTTTGCATCATCAAAGCTGCCCAACAGATTGGAAATAGAGGGAATGGAAGTGTTTCGAATCCATGTGAGGATCATGTGGTTATGACTATCCCATTCAATCATGCGACCAAGAAAAACAGCATCTTCTTCACTTGCTCCCTTGACAGGAATAGTCATTGCACCAGTACAATAATGCCAGAGCATGCGACCCTTAAGAAAACTGCGCATAGCTTGAGACCAAGATAAGTAATTTTTATTCCCCTCCAATACAGTATTGATGGGGCGAGGAACAAAATTATCCTTTTTATCCATTTAGAGACACAATATGCAAAAACAGACAGCAAAAATGAAATCTACGCGAAAAACTGGGTAAGGAGAACCTGGACTGAAAAAGTCAACCCTGGAAAAGTCAACGGTCAACGGTCAACGGTCAACGGCCAGTCAAAGTCAACGGTCAGCCTAAAGTCAACGGTCAAATCCAGATTCAGAAGGTGACGTCAGCGGATGACGTAAGCAGTGACGTCAGCAAGCTGTTAGGGCTGACGTCAGCGAGGCTGTTGAGGCGCGTGGAGGCGCGTGACGGCGCGTGGAGGCGCGTGAAAAGAAGCTGTGGCGCGTGGTGGCGCGTGTGGCGCGTGATCGGCGGAACAACAACTTTGAACGGCGCGTGGGGGCGCGTGCAGTCTCCGATGGCGACGAGGCTTCCACGAGTGTGTAGATCGGCGCTGGACGATCTCAGTGGTACCTTCAAAATCGTAATCGGAGCAATAATTGCAGCGGAGCAGTGGTCTGTGCAGTGTGAAACTCCTTAACGACAGCGGCTGCAGGTCCGGAACCCAAGGACGACGGCTGGATGACGTCGGAAGTTCAACGGCGAGAGGCTGCGGCGGCAGTGTGATGGCGGAAGCGTTGTTAAAAAGAAAGCCACACTAATGAAGACAAGACTGCTAAGAAAAGGTCAGAGCAGTGGCTCTGATACCATGTTAGAAATACTGGAAGATTGTATTGTATTTCATAATAAGAGAATATACATCAGAGCCTTATATAGGAGGCGTAAGTGTGCGGTACAAGTAAAATGTTGTACAAGTAAGGTAATTGGGCCTAAAGCCCATAATATAATATAATATACATTAACAGACGCCATAGCAAAGACTTTCACTCCCCTTTGGAGATCGAAAAACGGCTTCAGAATTAAAAAGGAAAGTGACCATGTGGTTTTATAAACGTTTAATGGTCTTGCAACGGTATGGAAGGGAAATGGACGTAGGAGATATGGAGTTTAGAAAGGTGACATTTTGGGTGCAAGTTCATGATCTTCCAATAAGATTCCGGACAAAAAAGATTGCCGAACAGTTGTGTGAAGCGATTGGTGAGGTGAATAAAGAGATTGCTGAAGTAGAATCAGAGGGAGATAATTTCATGAGGGTTCGGGTTACAATAGATATCACCCAACCTTTGAGTAGAGGAAGAGTGGTCTTACTTGACAGTGGTAAGGAATTGTGGGTGCATTTTAAGTATGAGAGGCTTCCAAGTTTGTGCTTCTGGTGTGGATGCTTGGGGCATGAAGATAGGGACTGCGAACTATGGGTGGAAAGTGAAGGAAGTCTCCTGCCTGAGTCACAGCAGTTCGGCCCCTGGTTGAAGGCAGCACCATTTGTCCCGTCTAGGAAGTATGTGGTGAAAGTGCCTGGAATCTTCAATGCAAAAAAAGCTGATGCAGCGACGGCAAAGTCCAGATTAGCGAAGCAAACATCGGTGGTGGTGGTCCGGTCAAGCAAGCTTGCCCCGAAAATTGTGAGGTCCGAAAATATTTTTACAACACCAGAGAGTATTTTGCTGGAAAAGGAAGGTTTTGATGTTCACAAGGCAGAAAACAAAGAGCTGGATTTACTGGAGCAAATATTCAAGATACAAGGCAGTCAACTATGGGAGGAAAAAAGGAAGATGTGACAATACAACATCCTGGGTCAGCCAAAGAAATGTTGTCAGGACAGCCTTTTGAAGAGGTATTAGGTGATAGATAAAGAAATAGGAAAGTATGATTTTAGAAGTGTAGGGGCTGTAGGTTCTGAAGTTAACATGGGAAAGGAAAATCTTGTGGGCCAGCCGAATATCAAGGAAGCCATGTTGCCGTGTACACCATCAAGGCCAGCCCACTTGTCTTTTTCTCCTAGAGTACCTTTGGCAGAGATTCCAAACTCCTTTGTCAGTCACGGGTCTGTGGAGGGAACATGGAAAAGAATTACTAGAATTGGGTTGGTAGCTGATGCATGTATGTCTGAGGTAGTCATGTATGTCTGAGGTAGTGGGAGGGAAAAGAAGTTTAGGCAGTGACTCAAACCAAACTGAGTTACCCAAAAAAAGAAGGGTTTCACAGGGAGGTGCAACAAAAAATAAGATATTGGCAGAGGTTGGTAACCAGCCCTGCCAGAAGCAATGAGTCTGTTATTAGTGGGCTTGGGAACCCACGTACAGAGAATGAGCTTGTCAGTTTGATACAGGCAAAAGATCCCTCTGTCGTGTTTATAGCCGAAACATGGGCAGATGAAGTAAGGCTAGATCGTACTTTGAGTAAGATTAATTTTGATCAGAAATGGGTGGTTCCAAGGCAAAATAGAGGCGGTGGATTAGTTTTGTTTTGGAAAAATTCGATTAATGTTGATGTGATAGATTCTCACAGGTATTTTATTGACACGGTCATTGATGGGAACACTGCAAATGCTTGGCGATTCACCGGATTTTATGGCGAGCTCGAAACCCATAGGAGGAGTGAGGCATGGAGCAAATTGAGAGGCCTAAATTCTAGAATGAATATTCCTTGGATTTGTGGTGGAGATTTTAATGAAATTGTTCGTAAAGAGGAAAAATGGGGTGGGATTTCTAGAGATCACAATCAAATGCAACTATTCCGAGATGTGATCGATGAATGTCAATTTATGGATATGGGATATGTGGGGCCTAAATTCACATGGGCGAAACACTATGCTGATGGGCATTCTATAAGAATAAGATTGGATCGGTGCTTGGCAACAAATTCTTGGTTCCAAAAATTCCTAGGTACGAGAATTCACCATCTTAGCTGTATGTCTTCGGATCATTCTCCTCTTTTGATCAATTTGTCAGGGTTGCCTGAACCTAGGAAGAAGAGATGTTTTAGATTCGAAGAAATGTGGTTATTGGATCCAACATGTGGTGAAACGGTCGAGGAAGTCTGGAGTAATACAAGGTAGCCGAATCTAAGCATAGCCATTCTGAAAAAAGTGGCTAAATGTGAACAAGAATTAACATGGTGGAATAAGCACAACTTTGGGCACGTGAGAAGGGAGTTAGAGATTAAGAAGAAACAACTTGTATTGGTCGAGAATGAGGCTATGGTGAGTGGGAATAATACTCGAGTTAGAAGGCTGAGAGAGGAGATTAACTCTCTACAAGATCGGGAATCAAGGATGTGGTGTCAAAGATCAAGGGTGCTGTGGTTAAGCAAAGGGGACAACAACACAGCTTTTTTCCATAGCAAGGCTACAAAGAGATTTAGAAAGAATCTAATCAGAGGGATAAGAGATCGAAATGGAGCCTGGTTGACCGACCAAGAGGAAATAGGGCATGTGATGGAAAGTTACTACAAAGACCTTTTCTCCACCTCCAATTCGATCCTTGTAGCTGAATCTCTAGAGAAAATCCCATGTAGGGTGACTAATGAGATGAATGTGGAATTGATGAAGGAATTTACAGAATTGGAAGTCAAGGAAGCCTTGAATCAGATGGCTCCCCTAAAGGCTCTGGGTCCGGATGGTATGCCTCCGTTGTTTTACCACATTTTTGGGCGATGATGCAGCATGATGTTACTTTAGCCATCCTCTCATGGTTGAATTCAGGTACCCTACCCGAACCAATTAACCATACTCTCATTACTCTCATTCCTAAAATTGCTAATCCTGAACATGTGTCTGAGTTTCGCCCCATTAGTCTTTGTAATATCCTTTACAAGATTTATTCTAAGGTCATAGCAAATAGGTTGAAATTTTTTTTACCTCTCTTAATTACTGAACATCAATCTGTCTTTGCCAAGGAAAGACTTATTTCATACAATATTATGGTTGCTTTTGAGACCCTTCACCATATGAAGCAACATAATTCAGGGAAGCATGGGTTTATGGCTATCAAATTAGACATGAGTAAAACTTATGATTGGGTGGAATGGGTGTATCTGGAGAGGCTTTTGGAGAAAATGGGTTTCTGTGATAGATGGGTAGCTCTTATGATGAGTTGTGTGAAATCAGTGTCGTATTCTATCATGGTGAATGGTGAGCCAACTGGGATGATCCATCCAAAGAGAGGAATTAGACAAGGAGACCCACTATCTCCTTTCCTTTTCCTTTTATGTACGGAAGGACTTCATGCTCTCATAAAACACTCGGCAAGGAATGGGGATATTAAGGGTTTTTCCTTGTGCAAACGAGGCCCAAAGCTAACCCACTTATTTTTTGCAGATGATAGCTTGCTTTTCTGTAGGTCAATTCCTGAGGATTGCCATAATGTGCTAAAGATTTTGGGTGAATATGAGGCTTGGTCAGGGCAAAAAATTAACAAAGAAAAGACCGCAATTTTATTTAGCAAATCTACCACGGATGAAGCAAAATCAAGCATAAAGAACCTCTTCCAAGTCCAAGAAGTGAAGTCCTACGAGAAATACTTGGGGCTCCCCTCTTTTGTTGGGAGGGGAAAAAAGGCTAGCTTCAACTACATAAAAGAAAGGGTTTGGAGGAAACTCCAAGGATGGGAGGGTAAATTGTTATCTCAAGCCGGGAGAGAGGTCTTAATCAAAGCTGTGATCCAAGCTATCCCTACTTATGCCATGGGATGCTTTAAATTGCCATTGGGGCTCTGTGAAGATATTGAAGCAATGATTAAGAAGTTTTGGTGGGGGCAAAGAGGAAATAGAAGAAAAATTCACTGGATTCGGTGGAGCGAATTGACTAAATCCAAAATGGTGGGTGGAATGGGTTTTCGCGACTTGGCTCATTTTAATGACGCCCTTTTGGCGAAACAAGCGTGGCGGCTTTTGCACAACAAGGAAACCCTCTTTTACAAAGTTTTCAAGGCCAAGTTCTTCCCCAACACTTCTCTCTTAGAAGCTAAGGAAACAAGTTCGGGATCCTATGCTTGGAAGAGTATTCTTTACGGTCGTGATGTTATCCTTGATGGTGCTTGTTGGAGGGTGGGGAATGGAAAGTCCATAAAAATCTGGCAACACCATTGGCTGCCCTGAAAACATCCAACCAAGATCCTCTCTCCAATGGTGGAAACAATGGAAGAAGCCACAGTGGATTGCTTAATTAATGAGGAAACGAGAACTTGGAATGTTGCTATGATAGATGGAATTTTTGCTCCACAAGAAGCTGAGGAAATAAAGAACATCCCGCTGGCTAGAGAAGTCACTGAAGACTCTCTGTATTGGCCGTGGGAGCATGATGGGAGGTATAGTTGCAAAACGGGCTATCGCTTCTTGAAGGAAGATGAAATCGGTTTTCAAGTGTCTGTGCACCAAGAGCATGAGGAAGGGTTATGGAAGAAGGTTTGGGCCCTTGACTGTCCAAATAAAATAAAAAATCTCATCTGGAGAGCTAGCCGTAACTCTCTCCCTACTAAGTGCAATCTATATAGACGGACGGTTATTACAGAACACTACTGTGATCGATGCAAGGAAGAATTTGAAGACATGTTGCATGCAGTGTGGAGTTGCAAAAAACTGGGCGGGGTTTGGGGAGCAAACAGTGTGTGGAATTTTCGGAATCAACAGAGCTTTGCAAGTTTTAGTGAGCTTTTGGCCTGGGTCTTTGATCATCAAAGGAAACCGAGTCTGTTTGCCTTCATTATCTGGTCCATTTGGCACCAAAGGAACCAGTTTTGGACTCAACAAGCTCATCGTCCCTTACACCAAATTTCCCAGTGGGCACATGACTGTTTCAGTGAGTTTCAAGCGCTGAAAGAGGCACCATTACCCAGTTGACAGTTGAGAAGAGTAAGATGGAAACCTCCAGACGAGGGAACGCTCAAAATCAACTTTGATGGCGCTATCTTCGCCGAGGAAAAATGCTCCGGACTGGGAATTGTGATCCGCAACGGGAAGGGTCTTGTTTTGGCCTCCATGGCAGCTCGGATCCCACAGCAACTCCGGCCTGAGGAGATCGAAGCACTAGCTGCGTCCAAAGCCCTTGAGTTCGTAAGAGATTTGGATGTCACTGATGCAGTCTTGGAGGGTGATTCTCTAATGGTGATGTCAGCCTTGAAGCTTAAGAATTTTGGTCTAGCTCCGTTTGGGTTGTTGTTACAGGATTCTGTAGTCTTTTCTTCAGGTTTCACAAAATTGTCCTACTCTCACACTAAGAGAGAGGCCAATACAGTAGCACATAATTTGGCAAAATTAGCTTCTAATTGTATAAGTTGTGTAATTTGGATGGAAGATGTTCCACCTGATATAATGCCTTCTTACCAAGCTGACTTAGCTGACATTTCCTAATTTAATGATAGTACTGTTTCTCAAAATAAAAAAATAAAAAAAAAAGTCCAAAGTGAGCCCCACACGTTTTTTACTTTTGTGGAATAACTATCTTTCGCCAGACTCAGATATCAAGTGAAGAACCTTTTCCTACCACCTTTCACATTACCTAATACTTACCACTTCTACTCACGAGAATTGTGGTGAAGAAAAATCTCTTTCCTTGATAATCCGCAAAACCAATTCTGCTAAAATGGGGCACGAGTGAAAATTTTCCATTCATAGATTCGGCCCTGTAGATTTATCATTTATCGTATATCAATATGCCAGGTACAAAAGCAAAAAGTCAAAGTTTTATAGGTTTTTTTCTTGTAGATATTGTTAGGGTCATGCGTTTTTTTTTTATGGTACCCTCTGGGCCGCATTCCTTAATAAAGCATAAGACCTCATCTTGCCTAAGCGATGTGGAATTCAACCATGATTTTGTTCTCCCTCACCTCACCCTGCTTAAGAGGTCTTTGGGCTTTTTGGATCCCCCACAAAAGTTATATCAAATTTATAATGATGTATCATAATAAGCTTATACCTCATTTAGGATAGATAAAGCTTTTCAACTTAAGTCAAAATCCACCTTGAGATGAGTAATTTGATATGAAATGACATACAATTAATCTTTGATCTTTTAACCATTTACAACTGTAGGATGTTCTTATCTTCTTGGGTTAAAGTTTATAAGTGTAAGCCTAAGCCCACCTAAAAAGTACATTAAATAGAATGGATATACAGTTAATTAATTATTTTTTTTTTCTATTGATAAAACAAAAAGGTCTGGTACAATGAAGAACCCTAGCCTCAATTAATACCCGTTATGAACTGCAAAAAAAAAACTTGCATCCCTGCTTTAGCAAGTCAGAAGTGTCTTTCACAATCACTTCTAATCTTCAAGGAAGCCTTCTCTTCGTTGTGTAGATATCCTCCAATATATGACTTGCAATAGGTGTGAAAATCCTTTTCACTTAGCTGTCAAAATAAAATTTTTGATTGCCAAACATCTTAACAGTCTTTTTTCTTGATGTATTGCAGCTGAAGCAACCAGTAAACAGTTCTTCATGTGATTTGGCTACAAAAGCTGTCATCACCCCCTACCCTGCTTTCTCCAACTTGGAAGAAGCTTGCCAAAACCCTTTAGCAGTGATCACCAACTGCCAACTATCAGGAGATGTGCACAACAGGCCTCTCTGGTCCTTGATCCCGAGGTTGCAAAGTCTGAGTTGTTTTGAAAGCACTTGAGTACCTGCAAAACAAAGACTTAGATAGTATTTGGACAGATTAGATAGAGCTTTCTATCTTTTTTTTACAATTTATAAGTAGAGAGTGCTTATGTAAATCACTCTTTAGAAAGTGCATTAGAAATTAAAGTCAACAACGTTTTGCCTTCTGGGGTTATACCAGTTAGCAAGCTTCCCCAACTCCTCAATATTCACATATGTTTTGAGTATACATGGCCTCTCCTCAACTACTCCTTGATGGCTCTCTGAACTTTTTGAGAACATGCTGGGTTGGGGCTTATAAAGTTGCAGACTGTTTTTTTTTCTCTGATAAGATTTTCAAACTCCAAGATGGATATTGCTTCATCTCCAAATATCTTGATCTACCATTTGACTTTCAATACTATAAATCAATCCCAAATCACAAATCTGAGATCCTATCTTTGCATGCAATTGCATCCGGATGCTTAGGAAAAAGCCATTTTAAAATGAAAGCTACTCAAAATTATCCTGTTCAATGTTAAATGATAAATATGACTTATGTTATACAACCTATGTTACCCAATAACATTTTATTTACTTCATGAAGAAAGTGTGAACATCATTTCATCAAAGGAAAAAATATATGTTAGAAAAGAAAAGTGTGTGTGCACACACGTCCATGCAACAGGGTACTCTTTAATGACAACCAGAGGAAACAAAACAAGAAAATCCTCTATCCTAGCAACATTACTAATGAGAAAGCATGTCACCTTGATATAAGTTTCCCAAAGATCAACATTGGCTGTCAGTTTTTGGCAATTTTCATCACCAGCAAAGCCATTCTGAACTGGGAGATCCTTTATTTCCTTGTAATCTTTCATCAAGCTTAAATTTTGATCTTTTAGTGCATCTTTGCCACATAGAACGCCAAATCTTCTACTGCATGATGCAATCATCCAGGTTGAAGCTTGAGGATAGCATGAAGGACCAATTTTATTCCTTCTGTGCAATTGCCTAACTCAAGGTTAATATCATCCATGAGAAACACTACTAGTGAAGAATTGGTCATCCTCTTCACCTACAACTTCAAAATAACTCTTGTTACATGCAAAAATTTATTCTCAAGGGTACCAAAGAAAAATTTGAATAATTATTTTGTTTCATATCAATCTCAAACATTACTGGAAATGGGGAGATTTCATTGTTTTTATATGACACTTTCAGGAAAACTAAATGCAATAATTGCATTATTGGGAAATTAAAACTTATGACAACAATACTTTAGTCAAAATTTTTACATGAACCTATGCTCGACTTTTTACATGGCCTTCATGTATAATTATGCAAATGCTCATAAATTATCTGGGAGGTCATAAATTGAATGTACAAATCCTTTCTAACTACAGGTAGTATAGAGAGAGAGAGAGCATCAATCCCAGCCGATAGTCCTCAATGTCTAGAGTGTAACTTTAGTAATATTTCCTTTCATCAGTGTTGTCATTTCCGCGTATCAAAAACAAATATTTGAAATTTAGGAGAGTTCTATTATGGTATATTTATTCATAAGAACTTAATTTGAAACTTATGAGAGTTATTTGAAATTTTGCACCTTCAGAAGAATCCAAAAATCTCACCAAATGCTACGGCCTGTTATAGGTTTGTGAAAAGAAAATCTAACCGACTCCATTATATGCAACCAATATCTTGACCCACATGGTTATACCCTCCATCAGAAGCTGGATTTCCATAAATCAAGTAGAAATAAGCATAATTATAAATTCTACAACATCAGATTTTGGATAGCAATGAAAAAAATTGAGATAATGCAAATGATATTCTAGTTAAAGGAACAACACAATGAAAATAAGCCAATATAAGTAGACAATAACTTTCTTAAATTATGCAAAGATCTCAATGTTGAGACAAGAAACATTGTAATCATCAAATTGGGTCTTCATTGTTAAAATCTGCATTGCATGAAGAAATTCTGCAAATTCGTTAAAACCCCTTCAACATATATAACAACAATTTGTGACAACTTGGAACATATTAGTTTCTATGAGACCAAGCATCAGGATGCACCTGGATTTGTTTGTATGTAAGCAACATAATAGGACAACAAATTATCTAATGATACAAGAATGGATAAATGGCAATTCACCTAGGTATAAACCCACATAATCTCAGCAGTTACCATTTCTCCTGTTTCTTCCCAAGATAACCCACTATATTGAAGAACCTTAATGTCATTATATTGCCTTCTCAAATGTTTGTATCTATGCCTCAGAGCAGCTTTGTCATGATGAGACCAATGTCCCATTAAACAGTTTTGACCATTTCATTCCAAGCCTCGGCAACAGGTCCATGACCTACTTTATTCCCTCTAAGAACCTGGTTTCATAACAAATCAATGAGGTTATGATGCATTGTTGATGACTACTTGATGTCGAGCTCATTCTCAGACATTCACTATCGAGAATGATAAATCTATTGGGTCCCAATAAAATCTTCATGGAGATTACTATTTATTCGTCAAAACATTTCATAGTGCTCTTTACTTGAATACACTTGCGTGGACAAGGCTATCGTTGTAACACGTAATTGGTAATTAATTTTTATTCATTAAAAATAGATGATACTTCTTGAAAACACCTCACCACTAGCTAAAACATAACCAATATAATTTAAATCAGTCATAATGCATTTAGTTCTTATTTTGTTAAAAAAGCAACAAATTAAAAAAAAAATTACAATCACTTCCAGAAACAAGCAAAAAAGAAAAAAGACCATCAAGACCAGTCATATCAATCAAGTATTTGCAAAGTCAAATACCTTGTACTCATTTCTCTACAACACTTTTCTTTTACCTTTTTTTGTGTTACTGGGCTGGGGGATTAAAAAGTGGTAATTTCTCTCATATAATAAAGACAGTTTTGCAGAACATGTCTTATCATTAGGTACTAGTTAGGTCATAATTTTCTTAGCTTACAATAAACTATAAACATATTACTGATTCTTGTGCAAAGCAGACCATGAATGACTGCCCTTTAGTATATAGATTTTGGAGAAGCTAAAAGGCCATTTTCTTCAAATTATAATAAATTCAAGTGGGAAAAGAGCCATCTATGTTTGGATTGATTCAAAATAAAAGAAGGGTGGGGGGTTGCTTACGACTCTTTCTTGTTTTAAGTATACTTTCAAGTTTCAAGAATAATAATTATAATAAAAATAATAAAGAAATAATTAGATCCTTCGCATAACCAAATTTATCACTATGCACAGCAGGGTCAAAATAAGCATAATACTGATAGCAACGTTTCAATGCCAATGACAAATGCTACATTTCTGCAAAATATGGCAGGATATAAAAACACACCTATATTCAGCTCTTGAATAGCATGATATCATCAATATCCACCAAAGAAAGGTTCCAACAATGATTTAAGGCAAACATCATTTTTTTTTAAAGCAGAATTAAGGTAAACTTAAGCAGAAACCTTTTTCTTTTTGGTTTTTTTAATCACAATGATCCTCCAGGGTGTGACAATTAGTAACATTTTCTAGACATTTTGCCAATGCTGCTGCCCTGTTCGTCATCAATGGTCCTCCATGGTGTGCCACTGCCAACCCTGTAATTTTTTTTAAAAATAATTAAGTCAAATTCCAGAATTAATTTTATTTTTGTTTTTCTACTTTTTTGGAAGAGAGCAAAAAAGAAGGTAGATGGCCTGATAGCTAGAGCTTCTCTGCTCCATATACATTGACTGCAAGCTATTGACCATATTCAAAGAAACAAACCCAAATCATACCAAAAATAGAATTGTTGCACCTCAATGAAGGTTAAGCAATCAAAAAAAAAAAAAAAAAAAGAATCAATGAGCTATGGAATGAATATTTCAATGTCATAATAAACACAAAAGATATCAAACAAAGGCAATACAATGGAAAACAGTTTCAAAGTAATAACAATACCTTGCAATGTTTTTTATGAAATTTGATCAAGAGGGTCTCATTTTCTTTGACTATGGATATGGACTAAAGTCAGAATCATCTATTAAAGAGGAAGAACCCATGTCAAACCCATCACCAAGGGTTGATTGAAATCCAAAATCAAATTCAGACCCATTTGTCACGTCCATAGAAAGCCCTGAATTAGATGACAAAGAAATCGAGGATGACCCGCCACCATCCATAGCACTTGAGATAATACAATTGTCCGAATAGCCTGAATGCACTGAAGTTGGTCCTGTTGAATATGTGGAGCAAAGCTGCTTTGGACACTGGCAATGGGTTTGTGCTAAACACAAACATGTGCAGATCCTTGATTCTAGGGGCCAGTTTCTCTTTTTGCTAACTTTTTGTGATTTTTGAGGAGAACAAATGCATTCTACATGGACCCCTACCCTTTTAATCTCAGAAACAATTTTTCCAGTATCATTTGAGGCTTCACAGAAAATCTGAACAAGATTCCGATCACCTAGATTCAAGTCCTCAAATAGTATCTGCAATGAGCTCTGAAGTCTACAACAAAACACCAGCTGCGCACCATATTTATTACTAAAACATGAGCTTTCAAACAGTCGTTCACAACCATTGATGGAAATGACAGCATGATAATTAACATCATAAATATCATACGCTATCATTTTAATCTCAACACACAGACACAGAGTAATTGTTGGAATTTCTGGACCAATGAAGAATGATATTGAATTTCCATTGCGTTGGTGGTTTAACCAATTTGGAATCTCAATGATCTCATCCCCAAGTAAATCTACCACAAAGTTATAGTCACTAAGGAAGACATACTTCTCGGGGACACTCACTGGGGATATTGTAGAAGATGAGTGGGGGTGTGGACCTATTAACATGTGGCTACTCACACCTAAACAAGGTGGTATATTTGGTGGAAGCCTTAATATTTCTGGAATCTGCATGAGAATTCAACAAATTACATTTTAGCAAAATTAGTCAACAAGTATTTGTGAAGGTAAAAGAAACTGTTTCTTAATAACTATAAGAGAGACCTGAACCAATATTTCCCTTGCTGGTGCAGATACATATCTTACACTTTGTGGAAACCTTGGAATTTCCTCAAGTCCATAGCAACGTGCGATTTCGAGAAATTCTAAACTCTGAAATCTGTCAATGCTTTTTGGGAGGTTAACAATATTGCTACCATTGATATATAATTCTCCCAATGTAGGGGGGCAACAATAATTCAAAATAAATTCCATTTCTGAGAGATTTGAAAAATCGGAAAAAAATAGACTGTTCAAGCTTGGAAAAACATATTTGGAAAAGCCTCCGTAAGAATTGCACAGTGGCTCCTCGTCCTTCGGAAATGTGAAATCGCCAATAAGATAGAGAATCTGAAGACATTGTAAGTTATAGATGCTACCTGGAAGATGTAGCCGTACCGCCCAGTATCCGAGAACTAAATCAGTAATCCCAGTGAGATTCCCAAATGACTGAGGCAACTCACTAATTCCAGTCCCGTACAAATGTAACCTCTTTAAACTTTTCATTTCTTGCGAAATATTGGGGGGGAACATCTTAAGGCTTCTGCAGGAATCAAGATTAAAAGATCTAAGAGACTTCATCGAGAGACAACTCGGAAGAGTTTCAAGTTTTTTGCAACCCGTAAGGTCCCACAGTTCAAGCTTATCAAGACGCCCCACGGAGTCATCAATCTTAACTAAATTTTTACAGTACACAAGTTTCAATTCCTTTATGTTTGGGCTCATTGATAAGTCGGGTATTTTCAAAATGGATTCACACCGACTGAAGTCCACATAACTCAAGGTTTTGAATGCAAAAACCTGTTGATGAAAAAAAATTCAAAAATTAAATTATACGTTTTTGATTCTCAAAACATATATATATATACACACACACTTTTTAAACTTTAAAAAATTATTTATCAAAAAAAAAGAAAAAAGACCATACCTGCTTGAATGTTTTCTCTAATTGGTTACCGGCCATGTTGAGTACGACCAGATTTTTAGGAGAAAAATGGGATGGAAGCAGAGGGAATGGATATTCAGGCCAATCAAGCAGATTTAACCCATTGGGAAGATATTCAAGGTGTCCTTGGCAATGTACATTGTGAATTGTAAGCAATCTAAGATTTTTCATCTTACGAAATATTTGTGCATTCAATTGCAACTCTATTGGCTCAGACGGATCCAACCTTATGCTTTGAATTATATCTGACCCCTAATTGAAAAACGTAAAAAGTAAATCACCAAAAATATAATACTTACTAAATAATGGGTAAAACCTTACTACTACTACTGCTACTACTAATAATAATGTGATTATATCAAAAAAATAGAGAAGATGAATCAAAACAACTCATACCGTATTTTTAGTTAGTACCTCAAGAACATCCTCACAATGCCATAGTCTACTACGTTCTCCTGGATTTTGTGGTGATTCTTGTCGAACAATTTCTCTACCCATTCTTTGTAGCAAATCATGCATTGACAATTCATTATAATGATCACCAGTCACGAGACATTTATCAATAAGTCTTGAAATACCATCTACTGGTTCTAAATCACAACCTTCTAGTATAGCCACAACCTTATCATAATTCATGCAATATCCCTTGAAGAAACATGCAATATCAAGGAAAATATTCTGTTCATTTTCATCTAATCCATCATAACTTATTTTCAGTATCTTTTGAATATCTCCATTCGGAATTTTTTCATACTTTTTTAGAGCACTTTCCCATTCAAGTTTTGGTCTTCGATACAAATCAGCACCCATTACTACAAGAGCTAGTGGAAGGCCTTTGGCATAATGTATAACTTTGTGCGCAAGTTCCAAATAATCTCCATTGGGTTTGTTACTTTGGAAAGCATGCTTACTAAAGAGTTCAATAGCTTCATTTTCATTTAATTCCTTGACCTCATATTCATAGGTTGAAATACCATTTCCAAGAGTTCCAAGCAAGCGTTTATTTCTTGTTGTCATAATGATTCTACTTCCAGCAGCAAACTGATCACATTTTCCAAGCATTTTTTCTATTTGGTCCAAATTATCCACATCGTCAAGTATGATAAGAACCCTCTTTTGGCAAAGACATTCATTTATCATAGTGATTCCAATAGATACATTACACACTTCCAAATTCCTGCTCCCTAAGATCTTAGAAAGAAGTATCTTTTGTAGACATATTATGCCTTCATTTGTCTGTGACCTCTCTCTAACATTCTCTAGAAAAACTTTTGCTTTGAAATGATGTGAAATTTTGTTATAAATATCTTTTGCGATTGTAGTTTTGCCTACTCCACCAAGGCCATAGATCGCTACCATGTGAATATCCTCATTTGATTCAATATATAAATGTGTTATTAAAGCCTCTGCACGAGACTTTATTCCAACTGGATATTTAGCAACATGTAATTCCATCTGATTTAGTTTAGACTTTGAGATCTCTTTAACAATTTCTTGGATAAGTTCACATTCGTTGCTGCTGCCAATTCACAAAGCAATTTACGACATTTAACTCGTGATAATTTAAAAATAAAATAAGAATGTAAATTAAATGCAAGGTGTTTAATTTGTACATCACAACTGAAGTATTGCGAAGTAAAGTAAGTAGTATGCAATTCATGGATTGAAGAAATATTATTCTATTGTCACTTATTCAGGGGTAGCAAATTAGCTTTTAGCACGAAAAATTGCATGAAAAGCTCGATTAGATGAGGATATAATCTTATTGGGATCCCACTTCTTTAGAAAAATGCATTAAGTTTTACTTTTAAAGTATTCTAATTAATGAGCGGGACAAATTCCTAATTAATAATTGGTAAGATAATCTAATTTTATGTTCTTTTATTTCTATCGCTAAGCTGTAGCTAACTAGCTTAGTTATGACACGAATAGAATACTTTCATAATTCATTAAAATTTAAAGAAAAAAAAAAGTAGAAAACAATTAACTGTAGTTGTTATTTAACATTAAAGTTTAGTGGTCATCCCAAAATCATTAAAAGTTTAAGGTTCCATTTAGTTGGCAGGATGGAAAAAATAAGAAGATAAAAAATGAGAAAGGTACAAAAAAGTGGAAGGATAGAAAAAATTTTAGTTTACCCTTTTGTTTGAAGAGTGAAAAAGTAATAATTACTTTTCTCCCAACCAAATAGATCCTTAAAAACCAACGAGCAAGAATAGTCACTAAATAAATACCTGTTATTGCAGTGCCATCCAGAAATTCCGCCTGCCTTAAGTAGAGCTTTCCTCCACCTTTGTACTTTCTCTTTATCATTAAAATTTTCTTCATGTCTAGTTAGTGCTTCCCCAAACTTTCCTTGCTGCTTACGAACTTTAGATGGATCCACCTTGTAAAAAATTGGTAACACCGATTTACGAACTCCATATGAATCCACTTTGTAAAAAGTTGGTAACACCGATTGAATATTTTCCCAACACTCAATAATCTTAGCAAGTTCATCCAAACACCAAGCGGAGGATGCATAGTTTTCAGAAAATATAATAACTGACAACGTTGAATTCTCAATGGTTTTGAGAAGCTCTGTAGAAATTTCTTCTCCCCTTTCAAGATCATTATCGATGAAGGTGTGAATACCTTGGAGACACAAAGCGTGATACAGATGGCTTACAAAACCAAAACGGGTGTCTTCACCTCTGAAACTCAAAAAAACATTGAAGTTCTTGGGTTGGTGGGTGAAAGAGGAAGAGGAAGATGAGGCTCCTTTGGTGGTCACAAGCGCCATTCGGATTAAGCTTTTTTTTTTTTTTTTTTTCCCGGAGGAACTCCTCACACATAAACTGGGCCTTTAAAAAAAAAAACGACATTATAGTGAATTCATGTTATGACTTATGAGAACAGTAAATAGTAAATAGCTTCTTGCCAGTAATTTTAGGCAATCGAAGGTGAGCTGTAACATCTATTGAACGCTTTACATGTCCTAACCTCCCACACTTAAAACAGAAATCTGATACCCTAACACACTAGGTAGAATATGAATTTTGGACCCACAATTGGATTGGATGAAAGAGAAGTCAATATCTCTTACCTAGAGTTTCTGATGCCAAGGTTTGAGGATAAGAGGGAATCCCTCAATGTTCCACGGTCCCAGCCCCCACCTGATGAAGGGAGAGATGTCTCCACCGTTGGATTATTAGGGAGTGGGTGAATGAAAGAAAAAGATTTGTGGAATTATTGGATATGGGTTTAACCGATTGGGGTGAAATCTGGTAAGGTTATGAAGGGTTGACGAATGGAAGAGGGAATTGGAGTTAAAGAGTGATTGAAGAAAGAGGTAGATGGGGGATTTGGAAAACTTAAAGTTGCTGGAACGAAGGCAAACTCAGATATAAGGAAAGTGAACGACAGATAAGGTGACTGAATGCAAGCAAAAGGAGACTATAATGTAGCCTCGCTTTTCGGTGTGACCATCTTCTTAATAAACTTTCAAGTGCCAACTAATGCTTTTTACATTGCAATATCATGGAAGTTTCATAGAACCATTCCAGTGATTGCCGTCAAACATTTCACACTACTTTCTTAGACCTTTCCCGTCAAAACTATTAAAAATTTTAGCATTTATGGTCATTGTATATTGGTAATTTTTTTATGGTGGAGGACCAACCTTTTCACATGGTCTTCGTTGGAATCAGTATATATTGGTAATTTTATTATAGTGGAAGACTACCTTTTCCCATGGTCTTCATTTCGAATCATTGTATATTGGTGATTTGTTATAGCTATTGGCTGGCTTACTAACAACTACCTTAACTTTAGCGTCAGTGATATGCAAAAGGGGAACACTTTGCTCCGCACCGCACGGCTTTTTCTTTGCAAAGGGCCAATCACTGACATGTTGCTTCTTGTTATTTTCCTAAGCATGATAACGATTCTTCTAAGAAAATATAAAGGAAAACTGTTAATGTTGACACTTCCACTTCAAAACTTGATAGTCAATTCAAGTTCTGAGAACAGTAAATAGATAGTAAATAGCTTCTTATGAGTAATTTTAGGGAATCGAAGGTGAGTTGTAAGAAATCTATTGAACGCTTAACACTTCCCATGTCAGTACTTCGACAATAGGAGAGGTGAGCATACATTTACCCTAGGGAAAAACAAAATAATGTTATTTTTAAAGGTAGACAATAAACCCAAACCATACAAAGAAGAGAGTAATGTTAGGAGGAGTGAACCATAAACCCACCTATACGAAGATCATATTATTGTTAGAGATATTGCAATTTTTTTTATAAAGATATTACAAATTTTATTATTTAAGCCTAACAAACTAACATTGCTACCAATAAAAATAAAAAGTAATTCAATCTTCATTTATTATGTTATTTATAAGTGTCATTTATTATGTTCTTACCACATTAGTTTATTCATAATTTTTAGTAAAATTTGTAACTTTAGCTAAAATCACTAAAATTTTTAGAACAAATAATTTATAAATTGATGTGGTAGTGAATGTGATTGTGTCAAAATATTAATATTATTACAAATTTTATAACAAAAAATCACAAAATGATGAGCCATACATTAATTTATAAAATTTATATAATAAAATATATAAATAATATCCCATCCATCTTAGAGAAAACTAAAGTAGACAAGTGATAATAAGGAATAAGAATATCTTCTTCCACGCAATCCCACTTTAGTCCAAAGAAAGCCCCACACGTTTTTTACTTTTGTGGAACACTAGCTATCTTTTTTTTTTTTTTTTTTGGCTGAGAGGAACACTAGAAAATATAGGAGGCTGTTTCATTTTCTTCCCCCGACATTATTTGGGAGTGAAAATGAAAAACAAGGACAGGGTTAGTAGAATTCAAATACAACTAATGCCATCTCTATCTGAAGCCATAAAGCATCCGTAGCAGATGTGGCAAAAAAAATTTTCATTTTGACACACCAAAAACCCACTTTATTATTTTACCACATCATTTTACAATATCTCATTTATCAGATGTTCTATATTTTTATCACTTCATTTAAATATTATTATTTAATTCTTTTTAATTCTTTCTTTATTATTTGTTCCTAACGGTAATATTTATTCCTAAAGAGTCATATTTTCAAATATTCTTATTCTAACGGTAGCATTTTCAAACAATCCTCATAATTCAACTATCATATATATATATATATATATATATATATATCCATATTTTCTTAAGCATTTTTTTTAAAAATAAAAAAAGTTAGAAACTGTCACCTTCAAAAAAAAAAAAAAAAGTTGAACCTGTCAAGGCTCATATCAAAAGCCAAAAACATATGCAATCTAAAACCCAACCTATCAAGTTGAAGTTGTTTCAACTGAACTAAACTACCAATGTAGTCCATAGAAAACTTACACAAATAACTCATATCCAATAACATTAACTCACATAGAACCAATTGAATTAAACATAGTTGAGCTTGCCACTTCCTTGATGACAAATGGTACTTAAATTTAACACAACAAAACAATTGGCTAATACTAAACTTAACATGACAAAACAACATAGCCAATGAGTTTTAATGGTAGCTTCATAAACAAAATGAAAGAAATAAACCAAATCAAAAGTTTTAATGGCAACTCCATAAAGAAGAGGAGACAAATAAACAAAAACAAAAGTTTTCATGACTCTCCATGTAATTGCCATAAATGTTCAACAAGATTCATTTAGAGTTGAGAATGAACTTCTCAATCCCTAATGCATTGATGAACTTGAATGAACTTCGTAAATTCATTTATCGGCTCATGTGACATTGGTGTACATGAAATCTCATCAATTTGTTCATAATCTAAGTCCACTGCTTCAGCTTCATCTCACTCATCTTCAATAATCATGTTATGAAGAATTATGCATGCTTTCATAATGTCTTGTAGTGTTTCATGATAGAAAAATCGTGCAAGTCCACGTACAATTGCAAATCGTGCTTGAAGCACTCCAAATGCACGCTCTACATCCTTCCTATATGCCTCCTGAGCTTTTGCAAATAATTTTCTTTTTGGTCCTAATAGAGATGGGATTGTCTTCACAAATGTTGACCATTTTGGATATATGCCACTAACAAGATAGTATCCCATTGTGTAATCATGACCATTGATTGAGTAATTAACTGCAGGAGCACATCCTTGTGCAAGCTCAGAAAATACATGAGACCGCTCTAACACGTTAATATCATTATTTGACTCAGGTAACCCAAAAAATGAGTGCCATATCCAAAGATCATATGAAGCCACTGCTTCCAAAATAATAGTTGGCTCACGAATATGACCACAATACATCCCTTTCCATTCAGTTAGACAATTTTTCCATTTCCAATGCATGCAATCAATACTTCCCAACATGCCTGGAAATCCACGGTTTTGGCCATGGGCTAACAATCTAGCGATGTCTTCATTGTTTGGTAACCTCAAGTATTCCTCTGAAAAAATAGCAACCACTGCTGCAACAATTTTTTTCATACTGGTTATTGCAGTGGTTTCTGCTATTCTCACATATTCATCCATAAAATCAGCTGCTACTCCATAAGCAAGCATCCTAAGTGCAGCGGTCATCTTTTGAAGGGGAGATAGACCAAGCTTTTGGGCAGCATTTCTTTTTTGGATAAAGTAAGGTTCATGAGCTTCTACCTTAGATAGGATTCAGAGAAAAAGAGAACGTCTCATTCGAAATCTCCTTTGAGATAATTTGGGAGGATATACAGGTTCTTCGGCAATGTAGTCATCATAAAACCTTCTATGGCCTGCCAAATGATTACGATCGATATACTAATGACGCTTACGTTGTGATGTCGAACCCATGAGAAGTTTTATAATTATCTCATCTTCATCTGAGTCATCATCAAGCAATTCACGAAAAAAAGAACGACCCATGGGGATAAACTAGAAGAAAACATTAGAAAACAATTATCAATATAGATGCAAGAAACATTATATGAAATGAAATCAATAACTTTAAAAGAAGGTTTGATTGTAATTAAGATGTTATTGCAGGTTTAATTGTCATTATATACTCAGAAGTGTGCTACATAAGCTGGAATGTTGTACAGACCAAAAAAAAATATATACAAAGAGGAAAGAAAAAATGGAGAATGTTGCAGATCAGTCTGAGAGTTCTGGGGAGAAGGGAAAGCAGTAAAAAATTTTCTGATTATGTCATTAAGCAGTGGGATGACTCTTCAGTAATAACACAGTATATATAAAGGTAAGTGCTACTCTTCTTTTTTTTTTTTTTTTTTTTCTTTTATCTTTTTTGTGGAAGACAAACAAAAATTTATAGAAAGAAAGGGAAAAAAAGTTTGACAAATATCTAGAACAACAACCCAATTTGCAGACAAGAATGATAGTTTCCAAATCCCATTAAGTCTTTAAAAAAAAAAAATCATTTAACTTGATTTGTAGGCAATATAGTGTAACCCTCAAGCAAAGGGAGCTGAAACAAAGTGTACCCTGATGCCTATCTCATTACCATCTAGAGTAGACTATCAATAAGACATATTTTGTTGTCTTCTATTATTTCCTTGGCACTTTTTTCAACCTTAAGAGCTTAGATTGCCGCATATAGAGGCAGTGTACACAAATGAATCTATAAAGCCTAGTCTATATTGTAACCAATTAAAGAGATCAAAGGTTTGAACTAGGTGCATGTATATCTATCTTAGTCCTTAGAGCCTGATAAATTTAACCACGCCCAATTTACATTGTAATAACCTTCCATACCAAAACCCATCCAGAGCAATGAAATTTTAATAAGTAGTAGCTATAAATATACCACACACAACTAGAACAAGTCTCCTTTTAGTTCATAAACCACCCAAGATCATTCATAAACAACAAAAACGAACTAAACTGTACATAAATTGCTTACACCCATCAATAACTGAGCCAAAAGTTCTCCAAAATACCCAAAAAAGAACAACAATTCATAACTTAATTTACACTAGCACATATACCCAAAACATAAAAAACAAATTTCAATCAAAACAATCAAGAAAATAAAGAAAAGAACAAGAAAATAAAACAAAGTGCAGCATATAAGAAAGAAACTTGTCTCACAGCCACATAAACAGCAGTAAATAGCCATATAAACAGCTACCAGACTTCAGAAGCATATAACTGAAAACAGACTTCAGGCAGCCAAAGAAACACATAAATAGTAGTAAATAGCCACATAAACAGACTTCAGGCAGCCACATAAACAGCAGTAAACAGCCACATAAAGATTTGAGGTTTCAAACTGTACATACATGGCAATATCCCCCATTTGTTATCATCTAGCACACACATATATCTAATACCTACTACACAACCTTAACCAATGCCAAACTGCACTGTAGCAGTCACTAACACAGCATACAGCATACAGCACCAAAGCAGAATCAAGGCACTTACACACTGGCCTCTCAACCCAATCAGCAGCGTTAATAGCACAGCACCAGCATTAAGCATGACAGTAATATAAATTCTATAGTAATATAAAATCAAACATAGAAAATATATGACATTTTATATAAGCTAAAATGTTAGGATTACTTAGATCACATAATAAAAGAGTCAAGACCTTTTGCTAAGATCACAAAATACATATTAAGGCCTAAAATCAGCTACACCCAAAAAATGCCACAAAATACATATCAAGGCCTAAAATCAGCAACACTCAAAAAATGCCACAATATACATATCAACGCCTAAAATAAATTACTACCAAAATAAGGTTGAAACAAGACATCACCAACATCATCTCATCCCAACGAACAACTTGATCTTTGTTTTGCAAGGATTTCCTTTTTGAGTCCATCATAAAAAGTTCTTTAGTCTTCGTTCATGCCACTTGTGTCTAGCATCATAATTCTTTCATTCTCTTTCAACTCTTGCAAGCGAACCTTTTCTGCTTTGATACGTACTTTCTCTTTTTCGGCTGCACATCCTTCTTCAAGAATTTTCATTTTCATTTTCAAATATTCCGTTGCAACATCTTTCCCATCATCTTTTTTCTTTCGATTAGCCTTTTCAGCTTTTCTACCTATTGGCCTCTCAAAAACCCATCAACCCCCCTCCTTGATCTATTGAATTTGGAGTTTGAGGCATTTCTTTTCTTGAATCTTCCCTAGGCATAGTAGTTGCCCACTTTGGAAAATCCTTCAACATTAGCCAACAATGTTCATATTGAAAAAAGTAACCGTGAATTTCTTTAAACAATTCCCTTGCTTTTTCAATCTAAAAAAAATTAAATAAATATAACATAATTAGTTTCTTCAAACAATTCATTTGTGTTGTAAATCTAAAAAATTAAAAACCATTGCAAAATTTATACCTTGTCATCAGCCATGGTTCCACTTTCATTCTTTGCTTCAATTTTAGCTAAAGACCCACAAAATTTAACTGTTTCCCTATTAGTTGTTCCCCATCGGCTTGTTAGGGATGAAACATTACGTGTAGAATTAGTCTTGTGGTCCTTGAAGTATTTTGCAACTTTGCCATAAAATGTTGTTTTATGTTGCTTATTACCATACACAAGATCGACATTGGTATTGAACCATGCTGCTACAAGCAGCTTGTCTTCCTCAGCACTGAAGTTGATACCACATGTTGATTTTTTCTTAGAAGTGACAACTTCATCATTCAGTGGAGAATCTTCGACTAACAGGGGACTACTTTCAGATACACTGAAAAGTTCATCCTTAAGATTAATATTCCCCTGTAAGACATTAGTGAACGATGAATAATGTCTTAAGTCCATGCTCTAAATAGATATGTAGATAAAAATAATTTAGGTAGTCCAAAGAGAGCCCCCCAAAAATAAAAAATCAAATGCATATCTGAAAGCACAAAAATAGGAATTATTGCAAACGATTTATTAATATATATATATATATATATATGGTTTCATGAAATTGTGACTGATAGGTTCACCTTTAACACATACACAGAGACACTTGTGAATCCACGCCTCACTCTTTATCATTCTAAATTCTAAATGCTGGAATTAGATCTTTGGTACATATGGTTTTAGCCTAAATGCTGGAATTAATGAAAAAAATACATAACACAGAACACAGCACATATGAACTAATAAGATAGAGAGAATAGAAGTAAACACCGAAATACTGAGAGAATCATAGAGAAGACGGAGAACTTACCCGTATGCAGTAGATGTAGAACGAATCGATGAAACCTTCAGAGAATTGACGAATCGATGAAACCTTCACAACTAGAACAAGTCTCCTTTTAGTGCAGAATCTTCAATCTCTCTACAAGTAGGTAAAGCAGTTTTACTTAGAGGAAATAGTAAGGACTGATAATAAATTCACTAATACTCCTCTTTAACTTCTATCACTAATTACAAAGAGCAATACGATATGAAGGATTGGGCATGAAAAATTACAGCCAATAGTATAGCATTTTTTTTCTCCTTTGTATTTGTAAATAGAATTAATAAAAAGAAGAAGAAGAAGAAGAAATAAAGAGAAGAAGGTCCAATGTACCCTAGAATAATCACAAAAGCAATGATGAGCAGAGCTTCTAAAGATGTTATGTCGAGCTAACCACAATATGCAATTATTTAAGCTCCAATAATGTATATTTTCATTCCTTTGGGCAATCACGTTGGGGTAGTGGTAAAAAATTGGATTTTTGTATCAATTGATGAAATTTTTGGTGGAGTTTTTTCCTTTTGTTTATGAAGACATCTTTTATCACAACTAATATTTTCACCTTAATAAGCAAACATAGGACTTATATGTCCAATGTGTTGATACCGTATTTTGTCCGCTCTTGATTTGCGTGCCAGACCCTAAAAATCTAAAAATATCATTTTCTCTCCATGGGGTTGCGAGAACATCCAGAACAACATGGTACAACCTGTTCGGGCACCAGAGCACCCGAAGTGCCTTTTTCAGCTAAAATGACCAAAATACCCATGGTCAGACCTATTTTTGACTGAAGGTCAAACAAGGTCAAAACCCTCACAAAACAGCATTTTTCATAATTTTACATCAAACCCGAGCTTCTCAGAGAATTTTGACAATTTTGACCAAGTTTGACCTGAAGTCGGTTGTGGGTGGGCCCAAAAACCATGATTTTGATCCGACTATCAAAATGGGTTGAAACCAACACCATCGCGAAGATTATCAAATCTCATTCCAACGACTATTCATGGGTCAAAATCGGAGTTAGAATGGCCGAGATATCACAAAAACCAGGATAACGCACCGATTGATGCGCCGCTAACTTCCAAGAGCCATAACTTTTGATCCAACCATTGAATTTTCAATATCCATAACTTTTTGGAAACAAGAAGTCAAAATATTTCCAGGGGAGTCAAGACCAATCCAATCAGAGGCCTTTTGAGGCCGGTGGTCCTTGAAGGGTCGCCACCTCGAAAGGCGCATCGAGGCTATAAATAGCCCCAAGCACCCCTCAGACCAAAAAAGGAAGACATTTTCTAAGTTTGGCTCTTTGTCCAGTTTCTCTACAAGTTTTTTCTCTCTTCCAAACACCCAAAAAACACATCAAAGTTTCTTAATTCTTCTCTCTTCACCAAAAACACAAGGTATTGTTCTTATACCCAATCTTCCTTTCCTTGGTTCCACACTTTGGATTTGGGGTTTGGGGGTGTGGATGTAGCTTCTCTAGCTATCATCCACACCCCTAACCTTCTAAATTTTTTTCTAGCATTTGTCTTGCTTGAATAACATGTTTTATTGCTTTCTTAGGCATTTTTCTTGTTTTATGTGTGTTTCTAGCTTAGATTTCTTGGTTGTTATGTCTTATGCCATGCTTTATGCTTAGATCTACATCCTTACATGCTTATATGTTTAGATCTACATGCTTAGGGTTTTAAGCCATGCTTTCCTTTGTTTCGTTCCTCTTCTTTCTCTATGTTGATGATAGGGTTATATGCTCACATGCTTGTCATGCCTTGCTTGGATCTATATGTTTATGCGCCTTTTGCCATGTTTCGTGCTTAGATATACATCCATACATGTCCATATGCTTGGATTCATGTTCCACCATGTCCATGTGCTAAATTTCTACATGTTTGCATGCACGTTTCTATGCCTATATGTCTAGACCCTATGGTCTTTGTCATTGTCCGTACACAGAGGCCCATATCAAAAGGTTTGGATCACCCATTTTGCATGTCTATGCTTGCTTGCCTTTATGCTTTATCTTCCATGCTTGTGCTAGCCTCTCTTGTTCTAGGCTTTGCCACGTTTGACACCCTTAGCGGGTTTATGGTTGTGTGGTTACATCCGATGCCCATGAGGCCTAGTTTAGATGTAGCCATCCGGGAGGCATCGCCATGATGCCAATTGCTTAGCGCATACCTCTCCCCTTTTCCCCCTCCGTGCAATGCTATGCTTACATGTTTGTTTGCGCCACTTGTTGGCTTTCTATGCATCTTTATAGGCTTGCTTACATGTCCATGCATGAGTCTTGCTTGCCAGTGTATTGTTCATGCTTCAACACAATGAAGTTATGGACATTAAATCCAAACCTACATTTGTCTCTCGCGGACACCACCTTTAGTTTGATCTCTTGCTTGTTCGCCTTTTTGCTTCTTTGGTTGCTTGTTTACCTTTTTGCTTGTTTGCTCGCATCCTTGTTTCTGTGTTTGCCATGTCTACCCTGCTTATCCGCTTTATGCTTCTTTCATATGCTTCCCACATCTTTTCCTTCCATTGCTTGTCTGTTGATTTCTTGTCTTTGCCTTACGTATGGAGTTAGGGCGCGGGTGCAAGCATTTCTATACAAGCCAAGCAGCGGTAGTCAGTAGGTTTAGGGTCTAGCTTTTCCCATTTGGTTATGTACTCTTTTAAACCCTTTTCCTTCCTCCTCCCTTTCTCCCCTAGATGGTTTGTATTAGGTATATATGCCGTGTACCATTCGTCCTCATCTCTAGAGTATGGTGTCCCCTGTTTATTTTCCTGCACTTATATTTTGGGCCATGGTCTAGGGATGCAGACATTTACTTTCTTGCTCTGTGTGCTTGCATTGTGCATGATGTATGTGTATATATATATATATACCTGCCCGCCCTTCGCCGGTGTGATTGTCACAGTCCGTGTCACCTAAGGCAAGTAATGCCTAATTTTCGCCACAAAAGTAAGGTGAATTGTTGTCGAATTTTCATCGTAAAAATCTGGCACTTTGCTCAAATGCCTTAGGAAAGCATAGATTGGGACCACACCCATTCAAAAGCCAAACCTTAAAACCGCCATGCATGAAAAGCCTTGAAAGTCAATGCCAAAATCATGTTTTTACTGCCAATTGCCAAACATTAAGGTTTTATCAAAACAAAGGACTGTCCTTGGACATGCGTTGTGGGGTGCCTAACACCTTCCCCGTATGTAACCAAACTTCTGAACCTAAGAATCAAGGATTTTTGCTATCCACATTAGATTAGGAAAAATTCCCTTTTTTTGAACCTAGGATTGGTAATAAAATCAACTAGAAATAGGTGACCAATCACGCCTTAGAAAAACCTAATGATTAGTGGCGACTCTACTGACCTTTGGTAATCACCTAAAGTTTAGCCTAGATTCCTGCCATAACGCCAAAGGTGGACCTACCTTCCTTCACCGAGAGAGAGAGAGAGAGAGAGAGAGAGAGAGAGAGAGAGAGAGCACGCGAAGCTCCCCACGAACACAACACCATCATTCGAGAGTGGCCCTCCAATGGGGCCCCGTGCATGCGGGAACTGTTGCCACGGCGGGTCGTCGAATGAGGGCTCACGACGATGGTGGCAGTTTTTCCACCACTGTTCCGATCGAGGCTGAGCGTTGACACAATGCACTGTAGAATATTCACAAAATCAATGATGAGTGGAGCTTCTAAAGTTGTTGTGTTGAGCTAACCATAATATGCAATTATTTATACTCCAATAATGTATATTTTCATCCTCTCAGGTATTCATGTTGGGGCAATTGTAAAAAATTAGATTTACATCAAAATTCATATTTTTGTATCATTTGATGAAATTTTTGGTGGAATTTGTTCCTCTTGTTTATCAAGATGACTTTTATCACAACTTATATTTCACCTTAATAAGCAAATATAGGACTTATATAAACATATGTATATGGTGATGTTTATGTTTCCTATGTCCTATTACTTGTGAAATAAATTTCTACAATACAAATTAACTTAAATATTATAATTTTCTGAAACATTTGAAATGAAAGTACTCAAATCTATATATATATATATATATATAGCCAAAGATTAGAGAAAATCCAATTAAATTCTAAATTAGATTTCAATTGGAGTCTAATTTTCCGCCATGTGTCTATCTAAATTTTTAATTTATGTGGTAAGTGAATTATTAGGTGCAAAAATCAAAAAGTTTAAAACAATTAAATTTTAAATCATATATATATATTGAGAAACCATTACATATTTTAGAAATATATGGTTTTAAAAAAAAATGTAAACTAATACCATGTATAATTTGAAACTCTTTTAATATATATATATATAATTTGAACTGTCTAATTGTGATTGTTTTTAATTGTACCCATGCATATGCACGGGACTACACATTAATACAAAATAAAAACAAATACAAACAATTGTAAGCTTGTAAAAAAAAAATTCTGAATTGAGCAATATGTAAATAGTGATAACATCAAGATGACACACACACACATATATATATATATATATATGTTGGATGTTTTAATTTGTTTTTCTTTTTGTAATTTTATTTCAAGATGAAGTTCACTCTAGTGAGTTCGGACCATGAAGTAAGTATGGGCCAAAAGACCACGGGTTTTGTAAGGAGAGTTGAGTCATTTAATGGATGGCTGAAAGTGTAACACAACTTTATCATTCTATGGTCCTATAGATGCACTGTCCTATTTATTAAATATGTTGCGGTTAAGATTGAATCAAGTCAAAAGTGTTTAGGTAGGTTGGCTTGAAAGTAAAATTAAGAAACTAAACCATTTTGCTAACATGCTTTTGGCATTGATGATTTTTTTGTTTGGATTGAAGGGAGTCATTGTTTTATAAAGCAATCTCTTCTCCATAATGTAATTTCTTTTTCTAGTTGAATGAAGTTTCAATTTCTTATAAAAAATAAAAAATAAAAAAACTAAACCATTTTGCTAATGGTAGGAAATACAATTGATTTGGTGGTTGATTAAGGGTTGTTTAGTATGTGATTCCAAACAATAGTTTTCAGTGTTTAAACAATGAAAACTATGATTCTCAAAAAAAAAAAAACAACGCATTTGGTAAGGGGTTTTTTTTTGAAGTGTTTGAATTACGTTGCTCATTTTAGGGCGTTTAAACACTGAATTTGGAAAACTCATTTTACTAGATTTCAGATTTCAAATAATGTTGCTCAACGACACTTTTGTAAATATTTTGAAAAACATGAGGCTCGCTTGGTTAAACAACACATATTAAACACACAATTATGTTTTTTTACATACTGAAACATGGTACTATTCTGAACACATTTTTACTTTATGAATATTGTAAACACGTATTTTTACAACACTTTTTAAATCACAGTTTTCACATCATTTTAAACAACAATACTAGAAATCTTCAACTAAATGAGCCCTAACTTGTCTTATAATGATATATGTGGTAGGTGGATCTAGTTTTTATAAATCCGTCAATGAATATTTTCTATTTAATTAAATCGAGTGATATAATTTACATATTAACATTAGCATATTTTATTTTTTGAAATAATCATAAAATTTTAGTTATGTTAGGTATCCTAAGGTAGATGAGCCAAAACTAGGCTCGAAGTTTTCGGGCCTTTCTTTCCACATTGAAGGCCCAATGCAACAAAAGATGTCTATTCTCTTTTGGTAATAAAAAACAACTTTGTGAAAAAGATAAGTCTTAGCCCACAATTGGATCATTTCGCCCTCTTTCCTCCATTATCAATTAAAGGAATTTGTATTATAGATGAAAACATGCCTTATGAATTGGTCATGTTAAGTCTAACTGTATGAATGTAATTTGGTTAGAGTACTAGCATTTGGGATGTCAAAAAAATTCTATTTTACACCTTAAAAATATACTTTATCTATTTTATCATCTCATTTTACAACTTACTCCACATCCTAGTTTTTATTTTTACGTCTAACTCATTAAAATAATATAAACTACAACAAAAACTAATACTAGCCTCGACACACGCGCTTCGTGCGTGCAATGAGTCTTTTTTTTTTTTTTTTGTTAGTGGTCCTATTTTGTAGAAAAAAACTGTGTTTTTTATTTTATTTTATATATATAATTTTTATTTTGAAAATTTAATTTATAAGTGAATAAATCAATTTGAAAATTAATAGGAGAGTGGTTCTATTTTTAGGTAATATTTTAGTGGGAGTTAGAGTTGCATTTTTACCAGATTGTCCTTTAATTTTGTCTCTACTTAAACATAGGAGTGTAGGGGTATTTTTGAACTAAAAAAATGAAGAATTCAAACAGGAAAAACCTCTTAAATAATAGTACAAGTTGTGGTGTCTAATAAAAAGAACAGCCAATGTAGCTGCTAACTGGGTTACAAGTTCAGAAAAAAGGATGTGTGCGCTCTTATGCAATTGGAAACATTTGCACACTCACAGACTCACAGTTTATCTAGTTCACATTATCTCTAAAGCAGAAACAGACAATGTTTGAATCCTTTCACAATTACTAAACAAATTAACATGAAGTATCAATTTATTACAGAAGATCATCCCACTCAGCCAAAGAGAAGAACACATGTTCATAAATCATAACACAACAAAGTTCAAATAAAAAGCAAATCAGAACCAAAAGAGCTAAGAATTACACGGAAACACATTTGAGAGCCAAGATCTAGTTGCGGGTCCACGCGGACCATGCCACACAATTATTTCTTGAGTCGGCTTTGGCTTGATGACGTATCCTATATCAAACCAACAACAAATTTTTTTTTTTTTTAATATATCAAACCAACAAAGAAAAGCAAACCAATGAAAACAAATTAATAGGAAGAATAATTAAAATGGATAGGCATGTATGTTCGGGGTTTGACTTACAGAGGAAGAGTCATGTGAATTATCTGCTCCCCCCACCTTGAGATTTCACTGCCACTGCGGGGTGGTGTAAAGGGTACCAAAAGAAAAAGGAAAAAGAGATTAGAAAGAAATCGAGGAGGAGAAATGGATAACCAACAAATTGAATCGTTTCAAATAAAACAAAGATGTAAAGTGAATAGAGAGAGTCATACCCATTAAATGAACTGACAGAGAGGTTCAAGGACCATCTTCATATCATGATTGTCCCATTCCATCAATTCCCACCTTTCTTTCTCTATATAGATTTGTAATGAAGGAGGAGGAGAAGATAGTTCTCCATCAATAAGGTGCAGAGAAAGAGGTAATCTATTAAGCTTCGGACAATCCTCTATCATAATAAAATCGAGAGAATCACAAAGTATTACATTACTGCTACTGCATATGGTCTTCAGCTCCGGTAAATACTGTAATGTCAATTTCCTCAATTGGGGGAATATTTCCACAATTTTTTCTGCTTCTTCTTCTTCTTCAACTTCATCATCAGATGCTTCAGCCCCACCTATTATTTCCTCTAATTGTTCACAGCCATAGACCTTAATCTGTTCCAGGTTTTGCATCGACGATCCAGGCGTGAATAGCTTCTTTATATTCGGACAATCACATATTGAAAATTGTTTGAGGCAGGAAAAGGTGCCGTGGGGGACGACTGGTGCTGGTGCGACTTTCTCTTCTCTAAACAGTCCCTTTAAATTATTCAATTCGTAGAGAAGTAGAATCTCAAGGCTTTGAAGAGAAGTAGAATCTTCTTGAAGACATTCAACATCAAACTCATCATCAAGTTGCTCATTTTTTTTTTTAATGTTTTCCAAAAGTTTGGCAAAATAATTTTTAACATCTTTAGGCACCTTCAAGCATGGTTTAACATCCTTATGTGTATGTGCCAAATGGTTTTTCATTCTTATGACTACCCCCCAATATTCATTTGAGCAATAATTACATTTAAGCTTAAGCCTACTTGTCTTATCATCATTGATACGTAGACAATGATCCCAAGTGGGATCTTTCTCCTTATTTCTTTTCCTCCTATTACCCTTTTTTTTTTTTATATACCTAAAAGCAAATATGAACACATGAATTTATAGTCAATCAACAATTTTTATGTACACAAATTAAGCATCACAGTCACAGTTACACTATCACAAATTCACAGTATTAATATTAATATTACAAAATACATACATATATATATATATATTTATATATATATATATATAATATTTATATATAAACACTCATATACATACATTGATACATATTCAGTTATACTAAACTAATTTTTTATAAGTCACTCGGTTATATTAAACTAAATTAACTAATATAATAGGTTAATAACAATAAATAATTACAATAATTTTTTAGTATAAAGAATTAATCAAAAAATTTTACTAAGAAAAAAGAAAAACTAACCTTACACACACAATGGACCCAATGTGAGGCAGCACTTGTTGTTGTTGTTATCTTGCTCTAGTAACATGTGAGAGTGTGGGACTTTTGGGTTAGGAAAAGGAATAGAAGAAAAAGACAAGATTGTGGTCCCTTGATGAGAGATCTCCTGAAACTTGATGATCTAAAAGGTAAAATGATGAAAACAAATAGAGAGGAAGCCAAAGGGGTTTTGGGAAAGTTGAAAGCTTGAGAATTGAGATACAAAGGAAAAAACGTGTGAGTGACTATTGACTGGTGCGACTATGTGGTGGGTAAATAGATTTAATTGTGGTTCAATTTTTTTAGGGCTAAAAAAAAAAAAAAAAAATTAAGAAGGCTTTTGTATTGGGCCAAACTACCAAAATAGCCCAACTTGCTTTTAAAAAAAATGGAAAAACGTTTTGGGCTAAATTTGGGCTGAAATTTTGTTAAAAAAACCTATTTAAGCCAATTGTTTATGTATCGTACGATACGCACGATACGTACGATACATACAACTGTATCGTCCGATTCATATGCACCTACGATACGTATCAACGATACAACACTTTTTTCAAACGATACGATACGTATCGTACGATACGTATCGCGTATCGTACGATACTGACAACTATGGTATAGAGAGAGAGAGAGCATCAATCCCAGCCAATAGTCCTCAATGTCTAGAGTGTGACTTTAGTAATATTTCCTTTCATCAGTGTTGTCATTTCCGTGTATCAAAAACAAATATTTGTAATTTAGGAGAGTTCTATTATGGTATATTTATTCATAAGAACTTAATTTGAAACTTACGAGAGTTATTTGAAATTTTGCATCTTCAGAAGAATCCAAAAATCTCACCAAATGTTGTGGCCTGTTATAGGCTTGTGAAAAGAAAATCTCATTGACTCCATTATATGCAACCAATATCTTGACCCACATGGTTATACCCTCCATTAGAAGCTGGATTTCCATAAATCAAGTAGAAATAAGCATAATTATAAATTCTACAACATCAGATTTTGGATAGCAATGAAAAAAATTGAGAAAATGCAAACGATATTCTAGGTAAAGGAACAACACAATGAAAATAAGCCAATATAAGTAGACAATAACTTTCTTAAATTATGCAAAGATCTCAATGTTGAAACAAGAAACATTGTAATCATCAAATTGGGTCTTCATTGTTAAAATCTGCATTGCATGAAGAAATTCTGTAAATTCATTAAAACCCCTTCAACATATATAACAACAATTTGTGACAACTTGGAACATATTAGTTTCTATGAGGCCAAGCATCAGGATGCACCTGGATTTGTTTGTATATAAGCAACATAATAGGACACCAAATTATCTAATGATACAAGAATGGATAAATGGCAATTCACCTAGGTATAAGAACCCACATAATCTCAGCAGTTACCATTTCTCCTGTTTCTTCCCAAGATAACCCACTATATTGAAGAACCTTAATGTCATTATATTGCCTTCTCAAATGTTTGTATCTATGCCTCAGAGCAGCTCTGTCATGATGAGACCAATGTCCCATTGAACAGTTTTGACCATTTCATTCCAAGCCTTGGCAACAGGTCCATGACCGACTTTATTCCCTCTAAGAACCTGGTTTCATAACAAATCAATGAGGTTATGATGCATTGTTGATGACTACTTGATGTCGAGCTCATTCTCAGACATTCACTATCGAGAATGATAAATCTATTGGGTCCCAATAAAATCTTCATGGAGATTACTATTCATTCATCAAAACATTCATAGTGCTCTTTACTTGAATACACTTGCGAGGACAAGGCTATCGTTGTAACACGTAATTGGTAATTAATTTTTATTCATTAAAAATAGATGATACTTCTTGAAAACACCTCACCACAAGCTAAAACATAACCAATATAATTTAAATCAGTCATAATGCATTTAGTTCTTATTTTGTTAAAAAAGCAACAAATTAAAAAAAAAAAGTTACAATCACTTCCAGAAACAAGCAAAAAAGAAAAAAGACCATCAAGACTAGTCCAATCAATCAAGTATTTGCAAAGTCAAATACCTCGTACTCATTTCTCTACAACACTTTTCTTTTTACCTTTTTTTTGTGTTATTGGGCTGGTAATTTCTCTCATATAATAAAGACAGGTTTGCAAAACATGTCTTTTCATTAGGTACTAGTTAGGTCATAATTTTCTTAGCTTACAATAAACTATAAGCATATTACTGATTCTTGTGCAAAGCAGACCATGAATGATTGCCCTTTAGTATATAGATTTGGAGAAGCCAAAAGGCAATTTTCTTCAAAATATAATAAATTCAAGTGGGAAAAGAGCCATCTATGTTTGGATTGATTCAAAATAAAAGAAGGGTGGGGGGGGGGGGGGGTGGTTGCTTACGACTCTTTCTTGTTTTAAGCATACTTTCAAGTTTCAAGAATAATAATTATAATAAAAATAATAAAGAAATAAATAGATCTTTCGCATAGCCAAATTTATCACTATGCACAGCAGGGTCAATATAAGCATAATACCGATAGCAACGTTTCAATGCCAATGACAAAAGCTACATTTCTGCAAAATATGGCAGGATATAAAAACACACCTATATTCAGCTCTTGAATAGCATGATATCATCAATATCCACCAAAGAAAGGTTCCAACAATGATTTAAGGCAAACATCATTTTTATTTTTATTTTTTATAAGCAGAATTAAGGTAAACTTAAGCAGAAACCTTTTTCTTTTTGGTTTTTTTAATCACAACGATCCTCCAGGGTGTGACAACTAGTAACATTTTCTAGACATTTTGCCAATGCTGCTGCCCTGTTCGTCATCAATGGTCCTTCATGGTGTGCCACTGCCAACCCTGTAATTTTTTTAAAAAAATAATTAAGTCAAATTCCAGAATTAATTTTATTTTTGTTTTTCTACTTTTTTGGAAGAGAGCAAAAAAGAAGGTAGATGGCCTGTTAGTTAGAGCTTCTCTGCTCCATATACATTGACTGCAAGCTATTGACCATATTCAAAGAAACAAACCCAAATCATACCAAAAATAGAATTGTTGCAACTCAATGAAGGTTAAGCAATCAAAAAAAATTAGAATCAATGAGCTATGGAATGAATATTTCAATGTCATAACAAACACAAAAGATATCAAACAAAGGCAATACAATGGAAAACAGTTTCAAAGTAATAACAATACCTTAAAATGTTTTTTATGAAATTTGATCAAGAGGGTCTCATTTTCTTTGACTGTGGATATGGACTGAAGTCAGAATCATCTATTAAAGAGGAGGAACCCATGTCAAACCCATCACCAAGGGTTGATTGAAATCCAAAATCAAATTCAGACCCATTTGTCACGTCCATAGAAAGCCCTGAATTAGATGACAAAGAACTCGAGGATGACCCGCCACCATCCATAGCACTTGAGATAATACAATTGTCCGAATAGCCTGAATGCACTGAAGTTGGTCCTGTTGAATATGTGGAGCAAAGCTGCTTTGGACACTGGCAATGGGTTTGTGCTAAACACAAACATGTGCAGATCCTTGATTCTAGGGGCCAGTTTCTCTTTTTGCTAACTTTTTGTGATTTTTGAGGAGAACAAATGCATTCTACATGGACCCCTACCCATTTAATCTCAGGAACAAAATTTCCAGTATCATTTGAGGCTTCACAAAAAATCTGAACAAGATTCCGATCACCTAGATTCAAGTCCTCAAATAGTATCTGCAATGAGCTCTGAAGTCTACAACAACACACCAGCAGGTCATCATATTTATAACTAAAACATGAGCTTTCGAATAGTCGTTCACTACCATTGATGGAAATGACAGCATGATAATTAAAATGGCGATGATCATCCTCTGTAATTTTAATCTCAACACACACAGTAATTGTTGGAATTTCTGGACCAATGAAGAATGATATTGAATTTCCATTGCGTTGGTGGTTTAACCAATTTGGAATCTCAATATTCTCATCCCAAATTAAATCTACCACAAAGTTATAGTCACTAAGGAAGACATACTTCTTGGGGACACTCACTGGGGATATTGTAGAAGATGAGTGGGGGTATGGACCTATTAACATGTGGCTTCTCACACCTAAACAAGGTGGTAGATTTGGTGGAAGCCTTAATATTTCTGGAATCTGCATGAGAATTCAACAAATTACATTTTAGCAAAATTAGTCAACAAGTATTTGTGAAGGTAAAAGAAACTGTTTCTTAATAACTATAAGAGATACCTGAACCAATATTTCGGTTGCTGGTGCAGATACATATCTTACACTTTGTGGAAGGCTTGGAATTTGCTGAACTTTATCGCAATCTATGATTTCGAGAACTTTTAAACTCTGAAATCTGTCAATGCGTTTTGGGCGGCAGCTAACAAAATTGGTACTACTGAAATATAATTCTCCCAATGTAGGGGGGCAACAATAATTCAAAATAAATTCCATTTCTGAGAGATTTGAAAAATCGCAAAAAGATAGATGGTTCAAGCTTGGAAAAACATATTTGGAAAAGCCTCCGTAAGAATTGCACAGTGGCTCCTCGTCCTTCGGAAATGTGAATTCGCCAATAAGATTGAGAGTCTTAAGACGTTGTAAGTTATAGATGCTACCTGGAAAATGTAGCTGTCCCGTCCAGTTTCCTAGATCTAAATCAGTAATCCCAGTGAGATTCCCAAATGACTGAGGCAACTCACTAATTCCAGTCCCGTACAAATATAACCTCTTTAAACTTTTCATTTCTTGCGAAATATTGGGGGGGAACATCTTAAGGCTTTCGCAGTAAGTAAGATTAAAAGATCTAAGAGACTTCATCGAGAGACAACTCGGAAGAGTTTCAAGTTTTTCGCAACCCTTAAGGTCCCACACTTCAAGCTTATCAAGACGCCCCACGGAGTCATCAATCTTAACTAAATTTTTACAGTGCGCAAGTTTCAATTCCTTTATGTTTGGGCTCATTGATAAGTCGGGTATTTTCAAAATGGATTCACACCGACTGAAGTCCACATAACTCAAGGTTTTGAATGCAAAAACCTGTTGATGAAAAAAAATTCAAAAATTAAATTATACGTTTTTGATTCTCAAAACATATATATATACACACACACTTTTTAAACTTTAAAAAATTATTTATCAAAAAAAAAGAAAAAAGACCATACCTGCTTGAATGTTTTCTCTAATTGGTTACCGGCCATGTTGAGTACGACCAGATTTTTAGGAGAAAAATGAAATGGAAGCAGAGGGAATGGATATTCAGGCCAATCAAGCAGATTTAACCCATTGGGAAGATATTCAAGGTGTCCTTGGCAACGTACATTGTGAATTGTAAGCAATCTAAGATTTTTCATCTTACGAAATATTTGTGCATTCAATTGCAACTCTATTGGCTCAGACGGATCCAACCTTATGCTTTGAATTATATCTGACCCCTAATTGAAAAACGTAAAAAGTAAATCACCAAAAATATAATACTTACTAAATAATGGGTAAAACCTTACTACTACTACTAATAATAATAATAATGTGATTATATAAAAAAATAGAGAAGATGAATCAAAACAACTCATACCGTATTTTCAGTTAATACCTCAAGAACATCCTCACAATGCCATAGTCTACTACGTTCTCCTGGATTTTGTGGTGATTCTTGTCGAACAATTTCTCTACCCATTCTTTGTAGCAAATCATGCATTGACAATTCATTATAATGATCACCAGTCACGAGACATTTATCAATAAGTCTTGAAATACCATCTACTGGTTCTAAATCACAACCTTCTAGTATAGCCACAACCTTATCATAATTCATGCAATATCCCTTGAAGAAACATGCAATATCAAGGAAAATATTCTGTTCATTTTCATCTAATCCATCATAACTTATTTTCAGTATCTTTTGAATATCTCCATTCGGAATTTTTTCATACTTTTTTAGAGCACTTTCCCATTCAAGTTTTGGTCTTCGATACAGATCAGCACCCATTACTACAAGAGCTAGTGGAAGGCCTTTGGCATAATGTATAACTTTGTGCGCAAGTTCCAAATAATCTCCATTGGGTTTGTTACTTTGGAAAGCATGCTTACTAAAGAGTTCAATAGCTTCATTTTCATTTAATTCCTTGACCTCATATTCATAGGTTGAAATACCATTTCCAAGAGTTCCAAGCAAGCGTTTATTTCTTGTTGTCATAATGATTCTACTTCCAGCAGCAAACTGATCACATTTTCCAAGCATTTTTTCTATTTGGTCCAAATTATCCACATCGTCAAGTATGATAAGAACCCTCTTTTGGCAAAGACATTCATTTATCATAGTGATTCCAATAGATACATTACACACTTCCAAATTCCTGCTCCCTAAGATCTTAGAAAGAAGTATCTTTTGTAGACATATTATGCCTTCATTTGTCTGTGACCTCTCTCTAACATTCTCTAGAAAAACTTTTGCTTTGAAATGATGTGAAATTTTGTTATAAATATCTTTTGCGATTGTAGTTTTGCCTACTCCACCAAGGCCATAGATCGCTACCATGTGAATATCCTCATTTGATTCAATATATAAATGTGTTATTAAAGCCTCTGCACGAGACTTTATTCCAACTGGATATTTAGCAACATGTAATTCCATCTGATTTAGTTTAGACTTTGAGATCTCTTTAACAATTTCTTGGATAAGTTCACATTCGTTGCTGCTGCCAATTCACAAAGCAATTTACGACATTTAACTCGTGATAATTTAAAAATAAAATAAGAATGTAAATTAAATGCAAGGTGTTTAATTTGTACATCACAACTGAAGTATTGCGAAGTAAAGTAAGTAGTATGCAATTCATGGATTGAAGAAATATTATTCTATTGTCACTTATTCAGGGGTAGCAAATTAGCTTTTAGCACGAAAAATTGCATGAAAAGCTCGATTAGATGAGGATATAATCTTATTGGGATCCCACTTCTTTAGAAAAATGCATTAAGTTTTACTTTTAAAGTATTCTAATTAATGAGCGGGACAAATTCCTAATTAATAATTGGTAAGATAATCTAATTTTATGTTCTTTTATTTCTATCGCTAAGCTGTAGCTAACTAGCTTAGTTATGACACGAATAGAATACTTTCATAATTCATTAAAATTTAAAGAAAAAAAAAAGTAGAAAACAATTAACTGTAGTTGTTATTTAACATTAAAGTTTAGTGGTCATCCCAAAATCATTAAAAGTTTAAGGTTCCATTTAGTTGGCAGGATGGAAAAAATAAGAAGATAAAAAATGAGAAAGGTACAAAAAAGTGGAAGGATAGAAAAAATTTTAGTTTACCCTTTTGTTTGAAGAGTGAAAAAGTAATAATTACTTTTCTCCCAACCAAATAGATCCTTAAAAACCAACGAGCAAGAATAGTCACTAAATAAATACCTGTTATTGCAGTGCCATCCAGAAATTCCGCCTGCCTTAAGTAGAGCTTTCCTCCACCTTTGTACTTTCTCTTTATCATTAAAATTTTCTTCATGTCTAGTTAGTGCTTCCCCAAACTTTCCTTGCTGCTTACGAACTTTAGATGGATCCACCTTGTAAAAAATTGGTAACACCGATTTACGAACTCCATATGAATCCACTTTGTAAAAAGTTGGTAACACCGATTGAATATTTTCCCAACACTCAATAATCTTAGCAAGTTCATCCAAACACCAAGCGGAGGATGCATAGTTTTCAGAAAATATAATAACTGACAACGTTGAATTCTCAATGGTTTTGAGAAGCTCTGTAGAAATTTCTTCTCCCCTTTCAAGATCATTATCGATGAAGGTGTGAATACCTTGGAGACACAAAGCGTGATACAGATGGCTTACAAAACCAAAACGGGTGTCTTCACCTCTGAAACTCAAAAAAACATTGAAGTTCTTGGGTTGGTGGGTGAAAGAGGAAGAGGAAGATGAGGCTCCTTTGGTGGTCACAAGCGCCATTCGGATTAAGCTTTTTTTTTTTTTTTTTTTACCGGAGGAACTCCTCACACATAAACTGGGCCTTTAAAAAAAAAAACGACATTATAGTGAATTCATGTTATGACTTATGAGAACAGTAAATAGTAAATAGCTTCTTGCCAGTAATTTTAGGCAATCGAAGGTGAGCTGTAACATCTATTGAACGCTTTACATGTCCTAACCTCCCACACTTAAAACAGAAATCTGATACCCTAACACACTAGGTAGAATATGAATTTTGGACCCACAATTGGATTGGATGAAAGAGAAGTCAATATCTCTTACCTAGAGTTTCTGATGCCAAGGTTTGAGGATAAGAGGGAATCCCTCAATGTTCCACGGTCCCAGCCCCCACCTGATGAAGGGAGAGATGTCTCCACCGTTGGATTATTAGGGAGTGGGTGAATGAAAGAAAAAGATTTGTGGAATTATTGGATATGGGTTTAACCGATTGGGGTGAAATCTGGTAAGGTTATGAAGGGTTGACGAATGGAAGAGGGAATTGGAGTTAAAGAGTGATTGAAGAAAGAGGTAGATGGGGGATTTGGAAAACTTAAAGTTGCTGGAACGAAGGCAAACTCAGATATAAGGAAAGTGAACGACAGATAAGGTGACTGAATGCAAGCAAAAGGAGACTATAATGTAGCCTCGCTTTTCGGTGTGACCATCTTCTTAATAAACTTTCAAGTGCCAACTAATGCTTTTTACATTGCAATATCATGGAAGTTTCATAGAACCATTCCAGTGATTGCCGTCAAACATTTCACACTACTTTCTTAGACCTTTCCCGTCAAAACTATTAAAAATTTTAGCATTTATGGTCATTGTATATTGGTAATTTTTTTATGGTGGAGGACCAACCTTTTCACATGGTCTTCGTTGGAATCAGTATATATTGGTAATTTTATTATAGTGGAAGACTACCTTTTCCCATGGTCTTCATTTCGAATCATTGTATATTGGTGATTTGTTATAGCTATTGGCTGGCTTACTAACAACTACCTTAACTTTAGCGTCAGTGATATGCAAAAGGGGAACACTTTGCTCCGCACCGCACGGCTTTTTCTTTGCAAAGGGCCAATCACTGACATGTTGCTTCTTGTTATTTTCCTAAGCATGATAACGATTCTTCTAAGAAAATATAAAGGAAAACTGTTAATGTTGACACTTCCACTTCAAAACTTGATAGTCAATTCAAGTTCTGAGAACAGTAAATAGATAGTAAATAGCTTCTTATGAGTAATTTTAGGGAATCGAAGGTGAGTTGTAAGAAATCTATTGAACGCTTAACACTTCCCATGTCAGTACTTCGACAATAGGAGAGGTGAGCATACATTTACCCTAGGGAAAAACAAAATAATGTTATTTTTAAAGGTAGACAATAAACCCAAACCATACAAAGAAGAGAGTAATGTTAGGAGGAGTGAACCATAAACCCACCTATACGAAGATCATATTATTGTTAGAGATATTGCAATTTTTTTTATAAAGATATTACAAATTTTATTATTTAAGCCTAACAAACTAACATTGCTACCAATAAAAATAAAAAGTAATTCAATCTTCATTTATTATGTTATTTATAAGTGTCATTTATTATGTTCTTACCACATTAGTTTATTCATAATTTTTAGTAAAATTTGTAACTTTAGCTAAAATCACTAAAATTTTTAGAACAAATAATTTATAAATTGATGTGGTAGTGAATGTGATTGTGTCAAAATATTAATATTATTACAAATTTTATAACAAAAAATCACAAAATGATGAGCCATTGCATATAATTAGTGTCATTTTGACATAATAATAGATATAAGAGTGAATTACTTTTCATTATTGATGATACATTAATTTATAAAATTTATATAATAAAATATATAAATAATATCCCATCCATCTTAGAGAAAACTAAAGTAGACAAGTGATAATAAGGAATAAGAATATCTTCTTCCACGCAATCCCACTTTAGTCCAAAGAAAGCCCCACACGTTTTTTACTTTTGTGGAACACTAGCTATCTTTTTTTTTTTTTTTTTGGCTGAGAGGAACACTAGAAAATATAGGAGGCTGTTTCATTTTCTTCCCCCGACATTATTTGGGAGTGAAAATGAAAAACAAGGACAGGGTTAGTAGAATTCAAATACAACTAATGCCATCTCTATCTGAAGCCATAAAGCATCCGTAGCAGATGTGGCAAAAAAAATTTTCATTTTGACACACCAAAAACCCACTTTATTATTTTACCACATCATTTTACAATATCTCATTTATCAGATGTTCTATATTTTTATCACTTCATTTAAATATTATTATTTAATTCTTTTTAATTCTTTCTTTATTATTTGTTCCTAACGGTAATATTTATTCCTAAAGAGTCATATTTTCAAATATTCTTATTCTAACGGTAGCATTTTCAAACAATCCTCATAATTCAACTATCATATATATATATCCATATTTTCTTAAGCATTTTTTTAAAAAATGAAAATAAAAAAAGTTAGAAACTGTCACCTTCGAAAAAAAAAAAAAAAGGTTGAACCTGTCAAGGCTCATATCAAAAGCCAAAAACATATGCAATCTAAAAGCCAACCTATCAAGTTGAAGTTGTTTCAACTGAACTAAACTACCAATGTAGTCCATAGAAAACTTACACAAATAACTCATATCCAATAATATTAACTCACATAGAACCCATTGAATTAAACATAGTTGAGCTTGCCACTTCCTTGATGACAAATGGTACTTAAATTTAACACAACAAAACAATTGGCTAATACTAAACTTAACACAACAAAACAACATAGCCAATGAGTTTTAATGGTAGCTTCATAAACAAAATGAAAGAAATAAACCAAATCAAAAGTTTTAATGGCAACTCCATAAAGAAGAGGAGACAAATAAACAAAAACAAAAGTTTTCATGACTCTCCATGTAATTGCCATAAATGTTCAACAAGATTCATTTGGAGTTGAGAATGAACTTCTCGATCCCTAATGCATTGATGAACTTGAATGAACTCCGTAAGTCGGCTCATGTGACATTGGTGTACATGAAATCTCATCAATTTGTTCATAATCTAAGTCCACTGCTTTAGCTTCATCTCGCTCATCTTCAATAATCATGTTATGAAGAATTATGCATGCTTTCATAATGTCTTGTAGTGTTTCATGATAGAAAAATCGTGCAAGTCCACGTACAATTGCAAATCGTGCTTGAAGCACTCCAAATGCACGCTCTACATCCTTCCTATATGTCTCCTGAGCTTTTGCAAATAATTTTCTTTTTGGTCCTAATAGAGATGGGATTGTCTTCACAAATGTTGACCATTTTGGATATATGCCATTGGCAAGATAGTATCCCATTGTGTAATCATGACCATTGATTGAGTAATTAACTGCAGGAGCATGTCCTTGTGCAAGCTCAGAAAATACATGAGACCGCTCCAACACGTTAATATCATTATTTGACTCAGGTAACCCAAAAAATGAATGCCATATCCAAAGATCATATGAAGCCACTGCTTCCAAAATAATAGTTGGCTCACGAATATGACCACAATACATCCCTTTCCATGCAGTTGGACAATTTTTCCATTTCCAATGCATGCAATCAATACTTTCCAACATGCCTGGAAATCCACGGTTTTGGCCATGGGCTAACAATCTAGCGATGTCTTCATTGTTTGGTGACCTCAAGTATTCCTCTAAAAAAATAGCAACCACTGCTGCAACAATTTTTTTCATACTGGTTATTGTAGTGGTTTCTGCTATTCTCATATATTCATCCATAAAATTAGCTGCTACTCCATAAGCAAGCATTCTAAGTGCAACGGTCATCTTTTGAAGGGGAGATAGACCAAGCTTTTTGGCAGCATTTCTTTTTTGGATAAAGCAAAGTTCATGAGCTTTTACCTTAGATAGGATTCGGAGAAAAAGAGAACGTCTCATTCGAAATCTCCTTTGAAATAATTTGGGAGGATATACAAGTTCTTCGGCAAAGTAGTCATCATAAAGCCTTCTATGGCCTGCCAAATGATTACGGTCGATATACTGACGATGCTTACGTTGTGATGTCGAACCCATGAGAAGTTTTATAATTATCTCATCTTCATTTGAGTTATCATCAAGCAATTCACGAAAAAAAGAACGACCCATGGAGATAAACTAGAAGAAAACATTAGAAAACAATTATCAATATAGATGCAAAAAACATAATATGAAATGAAATCAATAACTTTAAAAGAAGGTTTGGTTGTAATTAAGATGTTATTGCAGGTTTAATTGTCATTATATACTCAGAAGTGTGCTGAATAAGCTGGAATGTTGTACAGACCAAAAGAAAAAATATATACAAAGAGGAAAGAAAAAATGAAGAATGTTGCAGATCAGTCTGAGAGTTCTGGGGAGAAGGGAAAGCAGTAAAAACTTTTCTGATTATGTCATTAAGCAGTGGGATGACTCTTCAGTAATAACATAGTATATATAAAGGTAAGTGCTACTCTTCTTCTTCTTTTTCTTTTATCTTTTTTGTGGAAGACAAACAAAAATTTATAGAAAGAAAGGGAAAAAAAGTTTGACAAATATCTAGAACAACAACCCAATTTGCAGACTAGAATGATAGTTTCCAAATCCCATTAAGTCTTAAAAAAAAAAAAAATCATTTAACTTGATTTGTAGGCAATAAAGTGTAACCCTCAAGTAGAGGGACCTGAAACAAAGTGTACCCTAATGCCTATCTCATTACCATCTAGAGTAGACTATCAATAAGACATATTTTGTTGTCTTCTATTATTTCCTTGGCACTTCTTTCAACCTTAAGAGCTTAGATTGCTGCATATAGAGACAATGCACACAAATGAATCTATAAAGCCTAGTCTATATTGTAACCAATTAAAGAGATCAAAGGTTTGAAGCAGGTGCATGTATATCTATCTTAGTCCTTAGAGCCTGATAAATTTAACCACGCCCAATTTACATTGTAATAACCTTCCATACCAAAACCCATCCAGAGCAATGAAATTTTAATAAGTAGTAGCTATAAATATACCACACACAACTAGAACAAGTCTCCTTTTAGTTCATAAACCACCCAAGATCATTCATAAACAACGAAAACGAACTAAACTATACATAAATTGCTTACACTCATCAATAACTGAGCCAAAAGTTCTCCAAAATACACAAAAAAGAACAACAATTCATAACTTAATTTACACTAGCACATATACCCAGAACATAAAAAACAAATTTCCATCAAAACAATCAAGAAAATAAAGAAAAGAACAAGAAAATAAAACAAAGTGCAACATATAAGAAAGAAACTTGTCTCACAGCCACATAAATAGCAGCAAACAACCACATAAACAGCTACTAGACTTCAGAAGCATATAATTGAAGAAAGAAACTTGTCTCACAGCCACATAAATAGCAGCAAACAACCACATAAACAGCTACTAGACTTCAGAAGCATATAATTGAAAATAGACTTCAGGCAGCCAAAGAAACACATAAATAGCAGTAAACAACCACATAATGATTTGAGGTTTGAAACTGTATATACATGGCAATATCCCCCATTTGCTATCATCTAGCACACACATATATCTAATACCTACTACACAACCTTAACCAATGCCAAACAGCACTGCAATAGTCACTAACACAGCATACAGCATATAGCACCAAAGCAGAATCAGGGCACTTACACACTGGCCTCTCAGCCCAATCAGCAGCGTCAATAGCACAGCACCAGCATTAAGCATGACAGTAATATAAATTCTATAGTAATATAAAATCAAATATAGAAAATACATGACATTTTATATAAGCTAAAATGTTAGGATTACTTAGATCACATAATAAAAGAGTCAAGACTTTTTGCTAAGATCACAAAATACATATCAAGGCCTAAAATTAGCTACACCCAAAAAATGCCACAAAATACATATCAAGGCCTAAAATCAGCAACACCCAAAAAATGCCAAAATATACTTATCAACGCCTAAAATAAGTTACTACCAAAATAAGGTTGAAACAAGATGTCACCAACATCATCTCATCCAAATGAACGACTTGATCTTTGTTTTGCAAGGATTTCCTTTTTGAGTCCATCATAAAAAGTTCTTTGGTCTTCGTTTATGCCACTTGTGTCTAGCATCATAATTCTTTCATTCTCTTTCAACTCTTGCAAGCGAACCTTTTCCGCTTTGATACTTACTTTCTCTTTTTCGGCTGCACAACCTTCTTCAAGAATTTTCTTTTTCTTTTTCAAATATTCCATTGCAACATCTTTCCCATCATCTTTTCTCTTTCGATTAGCCTTTTCAGCTTTTCCATCTATTGGCCTCTCGAAAACCATAGTGCCGTCAACCCCCCCTCCTTGATCTATTGAATCTGGAGTTTGAGGCATTTCTTTTCTTGAATCTTCCCTAGGCATAGTAGTTGCCCACTTTGGAAAATCCTTCAACATTAGCCAACAATGTTCATATTGAAAAAAGTAACCGTGAATTTCTTTAAATAATTCCCTTGCTTTTTAAATCTAAAAAAAATTAAATAAATATAACATAATTAGTTTCTTCAAACAATTTATTTGTGTTGTAAATCTAAAAAAATTAAAGACCATTGCAAAATTTATACTTTGTCATCAGCCGTGGTTCCACTTTCATTCTTTGCTTCAATTTTAGCTAAGGACCCATAAAATTTAACTGTTTCCCTATTAATTGTTCCCCATCGACTTGTTAGGGATGAAACACTACTTGTAGAATCAGTCTTATGGTCCTTGAAGTATTTTGCAACTTTGCCATAAAATGTTGTTTTATGTTGCTCATTACCATACACAGAATCGACACTGGTATTGAGCCATGCTGCTACAAGTAGCTTGTCTTCCTCAGCACTGAAGTTGATACCACGTGTTGATTTTTTCTTAGAAGTGGCAACTTCATCATTCAGTGGAGAATCTTCAACTAACAGGGGACTACTTTCAGATACATCGAAAAGTTCATCCTCAAGATTAATATTCCTCCATAAGACATTAGTGGACGATGAATAATGTCTTGAGTCCATGCTCTAAATAGATATGTAGATAAAAATAATTTAGGTAGTCCAAAGAGAGCCCCCCAAAAATAAAAAATCAAATACATATCTGAATGCACAAAAGCAAGAATTATTGCAAACAATTTATTAATATATATATATATATATATTTATGGTTTCATGAAATTGTGACTGATAGGTTTAACTTTAACACACACACAGAGACACTTGTGAATCCACGCCTCACTCTTTATCATTCTAAATTCTAAATGCTGGAATTAGATCTTTGGTACATATGGTTTTAGCCTAAATGTTGGAATTAATGAAACAAATACATAACACAGCACACAGCACATATGAACTAAGAAGATAGAGAGAATAGAAGTAGACACCGAAATACTGAGAGAATCATAAAGAAGACGGAGAACTTACCTGTACGCAGTAGATGTAGAACGAATCGATGAAACCTTCAGAGAAATGGTGAATCGATGAAACCTTCAAAGAAACGGCGAATCGATGAAACCTTCACAACTAGAACAAGTCTCCTTTTAGTGTAGAATCTTCAATCTCTCTGCAAGTAGGTAAAGCTGTTTTACTTAATTAGAGGGAATAGTAAGGACTGATAATAAATTCACTAATAGTCCTCCTTAACTTCTATCACTAATTACAAAGAGCAATACGATATGAAGGACTGGGCATGAAAAATTACAACCAATAGTATATCATTTTTTTTCCTCCGTATTTGTAAATAGAATTAATAAATAAAAAATAAAAATAAAAAAAGAAGAAAGAAAGAGAAGAATGTCCAATGTACCCTAGAATAATCACAAAAGCAATGATGAGCAGAGCTTCTAAAGATGTTATGTCGAGCTAACCACAATATGCAATTGTTTAAGCTCCAATAATGTATATTTTCATTCCTTTGGGCAATCACGTTGGGGTAGTGGTAAGAAATTGGATTTTGTATCAATTGATAAAATTTTTGGTGGAGTTTGTTCCTCTTGTTTTTCAAGACATCTTTTATCACAACTAATATTTTCACCTTAATAAGTAAACATAGGACTTATATGTCCAATGTGTTGATACCGTATTTTGTTTGCTCTTGATTTGTGTGCCAGACTCTAAAAATCTAAAAATATCATTTTCTCTCCATGGGGCAGCTAGAACATCTAGAACAACATGGCGCAACTCGTTCGGGCACCGGAGCACCCGAAGTGTCTTTTTCAACTACAATGACCAAAATACCCATGGTTAGCCCTAGGTTTGACCGAAGGTCAAACAAGGTCAAAACCCTCACAAAACAGCATTTTTCATAGTTTTACATCAAATTCGAGCTTCTCAGAGAATTTTGACAACTTTGACCAAGTTTGACCCGAAGTCGGTTGTGGGTGGGCCCAAAAACCATGATTTTGATTCGACTATCAGAATGGGTTGAAACCAACACCATCGCGAAGATTATCAAATCTCATTCCAACCACTGTTCATGGGTCAAAATCGGAGTTAGAATGGTCAAGATATCACGAAAACCACGATAACGCACCGATTGATGCACCGCTAACTTCCAAGAGCCATAACTTTTGATACTATTGAATTTTCAAGATCCATACCTTTTTGGAAACAGGAAGTCAAAATCTTTCCAGGGGAGTCAAAACCAATTCAATCAGAGGCCTTTTGAGGCTGGTGGTCCTTGAAGGGTCGCCACCTCGAAAGGGGCATCGGGGCTATAAATAGCCCCAGGCACCCCTCAGACGAAAAAAGGAAGACATTTTCTAAGTTTGGCTCTCTGCCCAGTTTCTCTACAAGTTTTTTCTCTCTTCCAAACACCCAAAAAACACATCAAAGTTTTTTTATTCTTCTCTCTTCACCAAAAACACAAGGTATTGTTCTTATACCCAATCTTCCTTTCCTTGGTTCCACACTTTGGATTTGGGGTTTGGGGGTGTGGATGTAGCTTCTCTAGCTATCATCCACACCCCTAACCTTCTAAATCTTTTTCTAGCATTTGTCTTGCTTGAATAACATGTTTTATTGCTTTCTTAGGCATGTTTCTTGTTTTATGTGTGTTTCTAGCTTAGATTTCTTGGTTGCTATGTCTTATGCCATGCTTTATGCTTAGATCTACATCCTTACATGCTTATATGTTTAGATTTACATGCTTAGGGTTTTAAGCCATGCTTTCCTTTGTTTCGTTCCTCTTCTTGCTCTATGTTGATGATAGGGTTATATGCTCACATGCTTGTCATGCCTTGCTTGGATCTATGTGTTTATGCGCCTTTTGCCATGTTTCATGCTTAGATCTACATCCATACATGTCCATATGCTTGGATTCATGTTCCACCATGTCCATGTGCTAAATTTCTACATGTTTGCATGCACATTTCTATGCCTATATGTCTAGATCCAGGTTTCCACATGCTTGTGTGCTTAGATCTATGCTCTCTACATACTTTATGCTATCTTCCACATGCTTGTTACCATGTTTTTGTGCTTAGACCTAGGCCTTGTTTGTCATGCCATGTGCTATTGTAGCCCTTTTGTCGCTTTATCTTTCTTTCTTGTGTTTTTGGCCTAATGGTTAGGACCTGATCTAGACCCTATGGTTTTTGTCATTGTCCGTACACAGAGGCCCATATCAAAAGGTTTGGATCACCCATTTTGCGTGTCTATGCTTGCTTGCCTTTATGCTTTATCTTCCATGCTTGTGCTAGCCTTTCTTGTTCTAGGCTTTGCCACGTTTGACGCCCTCAACGGGTTTATGGTTATGTGGTTACATCCGATGCCCATGAGGCCTAGTTTGGATGTAGCCATTCGGGAGGCATCGCCATGATGCCGATTGCTTAGCGCATACCTCTCCCCTTTTCCCGCTCTGTGCAATGCTATGCTTACATGTTTGTTTGCGCCACTTGTTGGCTTTCTATGCATCTTTACAAGCTTGCTTACATGTCCATGCATGAGTCTTTCTTGCTAGTGTGTCGTTCATGCTTCAACACAATGAAGTTATGGATATTAAATCCAAACCTACATTTGTCTCTCACGGACACCACCTTTTGTTTGATCTCTTGCTTGTTTGCCTTTTTGCTTCTTTGCTTGCTTGTTTACCTTTTCGCTTGTTTGCTCACATCCTTGTTTTTGTGTTTGCCATGTCTACCCTACTTATCCGCTTTATGCTTCTTTCATATGCTTCCCACATCTTTTCCTTCCATTGCTTGTCTGTTGATTTCTTGTCTTTGCCTTTGCATGTACACACATGGAGCGAGGATGCATGGAGCTAGGGCACGGTCTCCCAGGCGTATGCAAAAAGGGCGCAGGCGCAAGCATTTCTATACAAGCCAAGCGGCGGTAGTCAGTAGGTTTAGGGTCTAGCTTTTCCCATTTGGTTATGTACTCTTTTAAACCCTTTTCCTTCCTCCTCCCTTTCTCCGCTAGATGGTTTGTATTAGGTATATCATGCCGTGTACCATTCGTCCTCATCTCTAGAGTATGGTGACCCCTGTTTATTTTCCTGAACTTATATTTTGGGCCATGCTATAGGGATGCAAACATTTACTTTCCTGCTCTGTGTGCATGCATTGTGCATGATGTATGTATATATATATACCTGCTCGCCCTTCTCCGGTGTGATTGTCACAGTCCGTGTCACCTAAGGCAAGTAATGCCTAATTTTCGCCGCAAAAGTAAGGTGACATGTCGTCGGATTTTCTTCGTGAAAATCTGGCACTTTGCTTGAATGCCTTAGGAAAGCATAGATTGGGTCCACACCCATTTAAAAGCCAAACCTTAAAAAATCATGTTTTTACTACCAATTGCCAAACATTAAGGTTTTATCAAAACAAAGGACTGTCCTTGGACATGCGTTGTGGGGTGTCTAACACCTTCCCCGCATGTAACCAAACTTCCGAACCTAAGAATCAAGGGTTTTTGCCATCCACATTAGATTAGGAAAAATTCCTTTTTTTTTTAACCTAGGATTGGTAATAAAATCAACTAGAAATAGGTGACCAATCACACCTTAGAAAAACCTAATGATTAGTGGCGACTTTACTGACCTTTGGTAATCACCTAAAGTTTAGCCCAGATTCCTGCCATAATGCCAAAGGTAGACCTACCTTCCTCCACCGAGAGAGAGAGAGAGAGAGAGAGAGAGAGAGAGAGAGAGAGAGAGAGAGAGAGAGAGCACGCGAAGCTCCACACGAACACAACACCATCATTCGAGAGTGGCCCTCCAACGGGGCCCCGTGCATGCGGGAGCTATCGCCACGGTGGGTCGTCGAACGAGGGCCTGCGACGACGGTGGCAGTTTTTCCACCACTGTTCTGATCGAGGCCAAGCGTCGACACAATGCACCTTAGAATATTCACAAAATCAATGATGAATGGAGCTTCTAAAGTTGTTGTGTTGAGCTAACCATAATATGCAATTATTTATACTCCAATAATGTATATTTTCATCCTCTCAAGTATTCATGTTGGGGCAATTGTAAAAAATTAGATTTACGTCAAAATTCATATTTTTGTGTCATTTGATGAAATTTTTTGTGGAATTTGTTCCTCTTGTTTATTAAGATGACTTTTATCACAACTTATATTTCACCTTAATAAGCAAATATAGGACTTATATAAACATATGTATATGGTGATGTTTATGTTTCCTATGTCCTATTACTTGTGAAATAAATTTCTACAATACAGATTAACTTAAATATTATAATTTTCTGAAACATTTGAAACGAAAGTACTCAAATCTATCTATCTATCTATCTATCTATCTATCTATATATATATATATATATAGCCAAAGATTAGAGAAAATCCAATTAAATTCTAAATTAGATTTCAATTAGAGTCTAATTTTTTGCCATGTGTCTATCTAAATTTTTAATTTTTGTGGTAAGTGAATTATTAGGTGTAAAAACCGAAAAGTTTAAAACAATTAAATTCTAAATCATATATATGTATATATATATATATATAATGAGAAACTATTACATATTTTAGAAATGTATGGTTTAAAAACAAATGTAAACTAATACTATGTATAATTTGAAACTCTTTATATATATATATATATATATATATAATTTGAACAGTCTAATTGTGATTGTTTTTAATTGTACCCGTACATATGCACGGGTTACACATTAATAAAAAATAAAAACAAATACAAACAATTGTAAGCTTGTAAAAAAAATTTTCTGAATTGAGCAATATGTAAATAGTGATAACATAAAGATGCCACACATACACATATATATATATATATATATATATATGTTGGATGTTTTAATTTGTTTTTCTTTTTGTAATTTTATTTCAAGATGAAGTTCACTCTCGTGAGTCCATGAAGTAAGTATGGGCCAAAAGACCACGGGTTTTGTAAGGAGAGTTGAGTCATTTAATGGATGGCTGAAAGTGTAACGCAACTTTATCATTCTACGGTCCTGTAGATGCACTGTCCTATTTATTAAATATGTTGCGGTTAAGATTGAATCAAGTCAAAAGTGTTTAGGTAGGTTGGCTTGAAAGTAAAATTAAGAAACTAAACCATTTTGCTAATATGCTTTTGGCATTGATGATTTCTTTGTTTGGATTGAAGGGAGTCATTGTTTTATAAAGCAATCTCTTCTCCATAATGTAATTTCTTTTTCTAGTTGAATGAAGTTTCAATTTCTTATAAAAAATAAAAAAACTAAACCATTTTGCTAATGGCAGGAAATACAATTGGTTTAGTGGTTGATTAAGGGTTGTTTGGTATGTGATTCTAAACAACAGTTTTTAATGTTTAAACAATGAAAACTGTGATTCTAAAAAAAAAACAACGCATTTGGTAAGGGGTTTTTTCAAGAGTGTTTGAATTATGTTGCTCATTTTAGGACGTTTAAACACTGAATTAGGAAAACTCCTCTTACTAGATTTTAGATTTCAAATAACGTTGCTCAACAACACTTTTGTAAATATTTTGAAAAACATGAGGCTCACTTGGTTAAACAACACATATCAAACACACAATTATGTTTTTTTACATACTGAAACATGGTTCTATTCTAAAAATATTTTTACTTTATTAACATTGTAAACACGTGTTTTCACAACACTTTTTAAATCACAGTTTTCACATCATTTTAAACAACAATACTAGAAATCTCCAACTAAATGAGCCCTAACTTGTCTTATAAAGATATATATGGTAGGTGGATCTAATTTTTATAAATCCGTCAATGAATATTTTCTATTTAATTAAATCGAGTGATATAATTTACATATTAACATTAGCATATTTTATTTTTTGAAATAATCATAAAATTTTAATTATGTTAGGTACCCTAAGGTAGATGAGCCGAAACTAGGCTCAAATTTTTCAGGCTTTTCTTTCCACATTGAAGGCCCAATGCAACAAAAGATGTCTATTCTCTTTTGGGCATAAAAAACTACTTTGTGAAAAAGATAAGCCTTAGCCCACAATTGGATCATTTCGCCCTCTTTCCTCCCTTATCAGTTAAAGGAATTTGTATTATAGATGAAAACATGCCCTATGAATTGATCATGTTAAGTCTAACTGTATGAATGTAATTTGGTTAGAGCACTAGCATTTGGGATGTCAAAAAAAATTCTATTTTACACCAAAAAAATTCTATTTTACACCTTAAAAACTTACTTTATCTATTTTACTATCTCATTTTATAACTTACTCCACATCCTAGTTTTTATTTTTAAGTCTAACTCATTAAAATAATATAAACTACAACAAAACCTAATACTAGCCTCATCACACGCGTTTCGCGTGTGCGATGAGTCTTTTTTTTTTTGTTAGTCCTATTTTGTAGGAAAAAAATTGCGTTTTTTTATTTTATATATATAATTTTTATTTTGAAAATTTAATTTATAAGTAAATAAATCAATTTAAAAATTAATAGGAGAGTAGTCCTATCTTTTAGGTAATATTTTAGTGAGAGTTAGAGTTGCATTTTTACCAGATTGTCCTTTAATTTTGTCTCTACTTCAACATAGGAGTGTAGGGATATTTTTGAACTAAAAAATGAGGAATCCAAATAGGGAAAGCCCCTTAAATAATAGCACAAGTTGTGGTATCTAATAAAAAGAACAGCCAATGCAGCTGCTAACTGGGTTACGAGTTCAGAAAAAAGGATGTGTGCGCTCTTATGCAATTGGAAACATTTGCACACTCACAGTTTATATAGTTCACATTATCTCTAAAGCAGAAACAGACAATGTTTGAATCCTTTCACAATTACTAAACAAATTAACATGGAGTATCAATTTATTACAGAAGATCATCCCACTCAGCCAAAGAGAAGAACACATGTTCATAAATCATAACACAACAAAGTTCAAATAAAAAGCAAATCAGAACCAAAAGAGCTAAGAATTACACGGAAACACATTTGAGAGCCAAGATCTAGTTGCGGGTCCACGCGGACCATGCCACACAATTATTTCTTGAGTCGGCTTTGGCTTGATGACGTATCCTATATCAAACCAACAACAAAATTATTATTTTTTAATATATCAAACCAACAAAGAAACGCGTTATCAAGTATTTTCTCTACGTAGGAGCTCTCCCTCTCGTTATCGAGTATTTTCTCTCCCTTAGATTCCCCTAAGGGCTTGCCTTTTCTTTTTCCTTTTTTCATACAATTATGGCCGAAGATGTGATAAACAGTCTGGAGAATATGAAGCTAACAACCGAAGAAGAGGAGGTGATCACGGTTCCGGATGAAGGTCGAAAAGATGAAATAGAGAGTTGCAACCTGAGTTTGATAGGGAAATTTCTTACATGTAAGCCCTTCAATAAGAGGGCGGCACAGAATACTCTGAGAAGAGCATGGGGCCTGGATGACAGGGTTCAGATTTTGGAAGTGGGGGCAAGTTTGTTCCAATTCAAATTCCAAACGGAATTTGACTTGGAAAGGGTGCTAAGTGGGGGCCCTTGGACATTTGATAATCAGGCGCTTCTGTTGCGCAAGTGGCAGAAAGGTATGACGGCGAGCAACGTAAAATTTGATTCACTGTCCTTATGGGTCCAGATCTGGGGTGCACCATTTGATATGTTTTCTCCCAAGGTAGCGAGGGAAGTGGGAAGCAGGATGGGAGTCGTGGAAGAGATTGAAAAAAGGCCAAAACAGGAAGCACAGAGTCTTTTCATGCGAGTTAAAGTCTCTCTTCCACTATCTAAACCACTCCGGAGAGGTAGTTATATTGCAGGATCAGATGGAGGACGTTCTTGGGTTACATTTAAGTATGAGAGGCTTCCTTTGCTCTGTCACTATTGTGGTGTTCTCGGACATGACATTCGCCACTGTGCTGGCCATTATGCGGCATTGAAGAATGAAAAGGAGGTGACATGCCAATATGGGGATTGGCTGAAAGCTGTGGGAGTTCGTTATGCGTCACCGTCTAAGAAAAAACCAAGTCAGTTTTCTGCATCTGAGAACGGCGGCGGAGATAAGATGACGGCGGCGGTTGGTGTTCAAACTACAAACCCTACTGAAGGAGTAAATGATGAAAAAGGAAAGAGCAAGGATCAAGGGACCGGTACTGATTTTCAGGCGGTTATCAAACCAAGCAATGAAGAAAAAACGTCAGTTACGGATAACATATCTCCTATTAATTCGGAGACTATTCTGGAAGGGCCAGCTACACGTGGGGAGTTGCAGGCTGGCGGTGAAATTACTAAAAATGGGCCCATTGTGGGAAATCACACAGCCAGGCCCAAGTGGACTAGAGTGATTAGGATGGAGTGTGGGCCTAGGCCTGCAGAGTAATGTCAACAAAAAGAAATATTAGGGAAGAGGGACTCATCACAGTTTAACATGCAGGAGGCAGGGGACGATAAGGAAATGCATGTGGAAAAGAGGGGACGTGTCCAAGATGATCAAATTCACATTACAGCGGCGGGGGTGTCTGACCACCCTTGCCGATCACAATGAGGCTGTTAAGTTGGAACTGCCAAGGGCTTGGGAACCCTTGGACAGTTCGAAGCCTTTGCAAACTGGTGAAGGATCAAGCTCCCATGGTGTGTTTTCTAATGGAAACGCGTTTAGACAGAAAGGGTTTTGCGAAGCACTGTAAAGAGGTTCCTTTTCCTAACAAATTCATTGTCAAGAAGCCTGACTCTGGTGGTGGTTTGGCTCTTTTGTGGAAAGCGGAAGTGAAACTAGACGTCATTAATTTTACTGAACATCACATATTGGCTACAGTGGTAGAGGAAGATGGTTTTCAATGGTACTTGACTTGTTTTTATGGCTGGCCTGAACATAACCAGAAGGCAAACTCTTGGGCTCTCTTATCTCACCTTACCACGTTTGTAGATGGGCCGTGGCTTTGTATAGGAGACTTCAACGCCATCTTACATTCCTTTGAGAAACAGAGCATCAGGCCCCCCTCATATGTTCAAATGGATGACTTTCGGAATGCGTTGGAGAGGTGCAACTTGGCTGATCTGGGTTTTTTGGGTTACCAATTCACTTGGAATAACAAGCGTCCTGGACATGCAAACACGAGGCAACGACTAGACCGAGCTGTGGCGAATGAGGAGTGGCGTTCAAAGTTCACAGCTAGCACGGTCACACACTTGTTTTCTCACGCCTCTGATCATCTGCCTATCATCCTTCAGACTAAGACTGATAGGCGCACAAGTTTAAGGAGCAAAAAGGGCTTTAAGTTCGAAGAAACATGGTTGCTCTGGGCTGAGTGTGAAGACGTGGTCCGGGAGGCGTGGATTTCGAATGGAGAAGCTCTCTCAGCTCTTGGTGATGTACAAGGAAAAATTGCAAAGTGTGGGGCCGAATTGCAAGCATGGGGGGCAGCTAAAACACATCCGGATACAGAAAGGATTAAAGCTTTACAAAAACAAGTGGAATTACTTACCAAGTCTGAACTGACAGAAGAAACAAAAGCTGAGTTTGTCTTGGTCAGCAAGGAGTTAGATGATCTTTTACTTAAACAAGAGATCTTTTGGGCACAGAGGTCCCGTATTTCATGGTTGAGACATGGGGATAGAAACACCAAGTATTTCCACTCGAAAGCATCACAGAGGCGACGTCGAAATTTTATTCAAGGGATCCGGAACCAAGATAATATTTGGCTAGAGGAGATAGAGGATGTTGCAGATGTGGCCATCAAGTATTTTGAGAATATGTTCAAGGCAGGTACATGTGATAGAATGGATGATTGCATCGCTGCAGTCCCACACAAGGTGACTAATGACATGTAGACAATTCTAACCGGGGATTATAGTGCAGAAGAAATAAAAGCGGCATTGTTCCAGATGGGACCAACAAAGGCTCCAGGACCCGACGGTATGAATGCTCTATTTTATCAAAAATTTTGGCATATTGTGGGTGACAATGTGGTTAAGGCAGTTTTAGAATTTTTGAATACGGGATATATGGAACCTGATCTTAATTACACTCATATTGTCCTTATTCCTAAAATAAAATCACCGGAGAAAATGTCTGATTATAGGCCAATAAGTTTATGTAATGTCATCTATAAAATTATCTCTAAGGTCCTTGCAAATAGGCTGAAGCTAATTCTTCCACAGTTGATTGCTCCTTCCCAAAGTGCTTTTGTTCCTGGTCGCCTCATTACAGATAATGTATTGGTTGCCTATGAAACTTTACATGCTATGCATTGTCGAAGAAAGGGTAAAAAAGGATCTCTCGCTTTGAAATTGGACATTAGTAAGGCCTATGATAGAGTGGAGTGGGACTTTCTTCGAGGTATAATGGTGAAGTTGGGTTTTCCTGAAATTTGGATTAACCGTGTGATGTGTTGTGTCTCTACTCCATCATTTTCAGTTTGTATCAATGGGAAAGCCTATGGTAACATTACTCCTTCTAGGGGGCTCCGACAAGGAGACCCATTATCTCCTTATTTGTTTCTTTTATGTGCAGAAGGCTTCACATCTTTAATGGCAAGAGCGGAAGGGGAGGGGCAGATACATGGAGTGTCCATATGTAGGAGGGCTCCTCGCATCTCGCACTTACTCTTTGCGGATGATTCCTTGGTCTTTTGTCAAGCTAGTAGAGAGGAGGTGAAAGTGGTCAAGGAGATGTTGCAATTATATGCCACGGCGTCCGGACAATGTATAAACCTTGAGAAGTCATCCATTTACTTTAGTACCAATATGGGGGCTGATCATAAGGAGTGGATAACAAATTGCTTGGGGGTAAAGGAGGTGGATAAGTTTGAGACATATTTGGGGCTGCCTACTCTTGTTGGTCGCTCAAAATATCAAACCTTCTCTTTTCTAAAAGATAGGGTGTGGAAAAAATTGCAAGGGTGGAAAGGAACAATGTTGTCAAGAGCGGGGAAGGAGGTACTTATTAAAGCGGTGGCTCAATCAATTCCAACATATACAATGAGCGTGTTTCAATTACCGGTGAAGCTATGTGACGAGCTTAACTCAATGTGTGCAAACTTTTGGTGGGGTCAAGTGGGCAATGAAAGAAAAATACATTGGAAGAGTTGGAGTTTTTTGTCTAAACCAAAGAAACAAGGAGGGATGGGATTCCGGGATATCCGGAGTTTTAATCTTGCAATGTTGGCAAAGCAAGGATGGCGGTTGCTGCAACATGAGGAGTCGCTGGTTCACAAATGCTTCAAGGCCAAATACTTCCCTAGGTGTAGCTTTTTGGATGCAGGGGATGTGCCAAATAGTTCATATGTGTGGAAAAGTATGCTTGCGGCTCAACCCATCTTAAAGCAAGGCTGCTGCTGGAGAGTGGGGAACGGGTCTACAATAAGAGTTTTACAAGATAAATGGCTTCCCAACCATCCTACTAACAGAGTGCTTCACCCACCTATGGTGGAGGAGTGGGAATGGAGGGTTGAAGAGCTAATTGATTGGAATTGCTGTGTATGGGACCGCCAGAAAATTGAAAGGAGTTTTCACAGAGAAGATGCAGCGGCTATTTTGCGCATTCCGTTGAGTCATAGCTATGGTGAGGATGTTCTGTTCTGGCTTTACAACAAAAATGGGGAGTATTCAGTTAAGTCAGGGTATCAGACAGCCAGACAACTTATGAGGGAAGATAAGGATGAAGGTGAGTGCTCTAAAGTAGTGAATGGAGGTGCTGTATGGAGGAGCTTATGGAAGTTACATGTGCCTAACAAAATAAAGGTTTTCGCATGGCGGGCTTTGCATGATAGTCTCCCTACCCGCGAGAATCTAGCTCGTCGACGTATTGTAACTGATGGTACCTGTGAGCTCTGCCAAAGAGAGAATGAATCTGTGATCCACGCATTATGGGAATGCAGTGTTGCGAAGGGTGTGTGGGCTGGGTGTTCAAGAGAGTTACAGAAGCATGGGAATGGCCAAGCTGATATCATGCAACTATTTGAGGAATTGATGAGCAAGCTATCTGTGGAAGTCTTTGAACTATTTCTGGTGCAGCTGTGGCTAATTTGGTCCCAGCGCAATGTGATTACCCATGGTGGAATAATACAGGATCCATCAAGACTGGAGCAACGAGCCAAAGACTTTTTGGGGGACTTTAGACAAGCGCAAATTCAGTTATCCCGTCCACCACCAACCACCAGGAACCAACAAAGGTGGTCTCCACCAATTCGAAGCCTCTTCAAACTAAACTTTGATGCAGCGGTGTTCAACGACATCAATGCGTCGGGTGTTGGGGCTGTAATCCGAAATGACTGTGGGGAGGTTATGGTGTCTTTGGCTGCTAAAGGTCCTCAAGTCGTGGACAGCGAAGAAGCAGAGGTTCTAGCGTGTCGAAAAGCACTGGAGCTGGCTATTGACTCGGGGTTCACAGAATTGGTAATTGAAGGTGACAATGCTTCTGTTATGAAGAATATCGCTGGAGCATGGCCAAGGCTGTCTCGATTAGGACACTTGTATGCGGACATTCACTGCTTGGTTTCTGGGCTACACTCTGTGCACTTTACCTGTGTACACCGGGATGCAAATGGTGTGGCTCACTCTCTGGCCAGATATGCTAGAAATGTAATTGAGGACATTATTTGGATGGAGGAATCTCCTCCACCTGCTTTAGATGCTTTGTACTGGGATGCTGGTTAATTTGATTAATACATGAATGGTTCAGTTTCAAAAAAAAAAAAAAAACCAACAAAGAAAAGCAAACCAATGAAAACAAATTAATAGGAAGAATAATTAAAATGGATAGGCATGTATGTTCGGGGTTTGACTTACAGAGGAAGAGTCATGTGAATTATCTGCTCCCCCCACCTTGAGATTTCACTGCCACTGCGGGGTGGTGTAAAGGGTACCAAAAGAAAAAGGAAAAAGAGATTAGAAAGAAAGCGAGGAGGAGAAATGGATAACCAACAAATTGAATCGTTTCAAATAAAACAAAGATGTAAAGTGAATAGAGAGAGTCATACCCATTAAATGAACTGACAGAGAGGTTCAAGGACCATCTTCATATCATGATTGTCCCATTCCAGCAATTCCCACCTTTCTTTCTCTATATAGATTTGTAATGAAGGAGGAGGAGAAGATAGTTCTCCATCAATAAGGTGCAGAGAAAGAGGTAATCTATTAAGCTTCGGACAATCCTCTATCATAATAAAATCGAGAGAATCACAAAGTATTACATTACTGCAACTGCATATGGTCTTCAGCTCCAGTAAATACTGTAATGTCAATTTCCTCAATTGGGGGAATATTTCCACAATTTTTTCTGCTTCTTCTTCTTCAACTTCATCATCAGATGCTTCAGCCCCACCTATTATTCCCTCTAATTGTTCACAGCCATAGACCTTAATCTGTTCCAGGTTTTGCATCGACGATCCAGGCGTGAAGAGCTTCTTTATATTCGGACAATCACATATTGAAAATTGTTTGAGGCGGGAAAAGGTGCCGAGGGGGACGACCGGTGCTGGTGCGACTTTCTCTTCTCTAAACAGTCCCTTTAAATTATTCAATTCGTAGAGAAGTAGAATCTCAAGGCTTTGAAGAGAAAAGGTGTAAAAATAAGAATTAAGGTATTCTATTTCTTCACACCCCTTATTAAACCAAACAGTCTTTTTCCAGTGGTCCGAAGACACACTGCCACGTTGACCTTCGCAAATTATTAGGGCACGAACGTCTTTTGGGAGTAGACATATATTGCAGTCACTTAAAATTACACTTTCGCCAAACTCGGCAACTCCCACCTGGCTAGCTGGCTTTTTTTTATTCACGGCATATATGTAATGGCTAGGTCCTCCCTCCTCTAAGGATTCAACATATGTATTGAAGCCTTTAACGCCATTAAATTGGCCTTCAAAACACTCTAATTTCTTCAACCTTACCATCTCCTCTCTCCATTAACTTCTAAACCAGAAAAAGGCAATTTGAGGACTTGGAGTTGACAGAGTTTGGGTAAAATCCCTGGTGGCATCATTTTATGGTTCATGTTATAACTATCAACATTAAGGTATCTCAAATTGACCAACATTTCCAAACCATGAGGTATTTCTTCCAGTGATCCTCCCGAAAGATCCAAACTCCTTAATGCTGTAAGCTTTGCTAATGAAGGCACACGCCTAATATGAAAACTATTAATAAGCCTTAATGAAGTAAGATGCTTCAAGTCAGAGACTGAATTTGGTAAAGATTCAAACTCAAGACAATCTACATGAAGAACTCTGAGTCCATGCAAGTGCACAAAAAATGAATCTGGGATGATGTTTACATATCCTCGTAGAAGCAAGGTCGACAGCTTAGGACATTTTGGTGACACATTAGGAAATTTTGAACCACGTTTGCACATCAAAGAAACCTTTTCAACATCATTCCCCCATTCTTCTTCATTTGGAACATAGTCTGATACCAGGAACTTAGCATCTGCAATCCGGAGGGCCATGTCTCTTATTAGATCATGCATCTTCACAAAACGCCTTTTTTCTAAAATATCAGTGGTTCTAAAATCTTTAGACCCACCTTCTAATAAGCAGGCATTTTCAAGATTATTCAACATAGCATGACCATTATTAAACTCTGCTTTCCTATTCTTCATACTTTCTATTACTTTCTCATCAATCAAATGCTCTATCAACTCATCTCTGCTAATCTCGTAGTCTTCCGGGTATAGCGCGCAACACAAGAGACAACGTTGAAGTTTCTCATCTTTTAAGCGGTCATAACTGAATCGAAGCCTCTCAGCTATTTCAGCATCTAAATTTTCATGGACTTTTTTTTGTTGACCTCAACTTATACAATGCGTCCTCCCACTCTGAAGCATCAACTACATCTTTTAAACTTCCCGCTATCGTGATGATTGCAAGAGGCAAGCAAGCACTTTCTTTAACAACTTCCTCCACAATTGGTTTTATATCTTGAACATTCAAAACATTACTCCCCACTGTATCAAAAAACAAATTCCTTGACTCATCTCCTGAAAGAAGCTCCATCTTAATGTTCTTAAAATCCATTTTTCTACAAACATCAATATTTCGAGTTGTCAATACTAATTTGCATCCGTTTGATGGAGTAGGCTCTGGAATCCCTATTTCCTCAAGACGAAATGCTTCCCACATATCATCTAGAATTAGCACATACCTTTTCTTATCTTCCAATGCATTGTTTAGCTTGCTTGCCCTTGTAGTTTCATCCGTAAACTTTGAGAGATCTAGATTCAACTTGCATGCAATATCCTGTTGAAGCTTGATAACATTAAATGGCTTTGATACAGTCACCCAAATTACGTTATCGAACTTTTTCTCTTCTAATAGATCATTATTAATTTGTTTCATGATCGTTGTTTTTCCAATGCCTCCCATGCCATAAACACCAATCTTTCTAGAATCTTCATCTAGTAAGTGTTGCCAAATCTTTTCCTTTGTTCTTTTGGCTGTAGATTCTCCCACTAATGTTGTAGTTGACAATTTTTCTCCATGGCTTACAGTTACAGGTGGATCAACTACCAAACCATCACTGAAATCACCTCCTTGACGAAGTTCTTCAACCTTTTGTCTCTTCTCACATGCAAGTTTTCCTAGTTTCATACGTGAGAAACACATCCTTTTGTCAGCTTCTTGTTTAATGTTTTCTATCTCCGATTTCATTTTTTCTACCTTTTGGAGCCAATTTTTAACTTCTATTTTTGGGCTCTTTCCTGGTTGTGCATTCATTTGTGATTCTATGGCCTCCTTTCGACATTCTAATGCTTCCCATTTTTCCTCGAGAATTTCCATATGTTTATAGGCACGTCTGTGATAATTGTAATATTTGCGAATCGGAGCCCATATCACTTAATTAGGCTTACCATCTCCATTGGCAAGTCCCTGTATAATATATATACCAATATGGACGTTATACATTTTGTTCACGTACAAAATTAAATTAATTGTAAAGGAAAGAAAGCATTTAAGTTCCAAATTTGGATTTGTTGTCAATATAATTCATCAAAATATTGAGTTGTTGAAAATAAGTACCTTTAGGTTTGATAGGACATAAAGAATCATACAATCATGGATTTTTTTAAAATGTAAAAAATAAAAAATAAAAATCTTGAAAACATAAAATCTACATTGCAAAAGGGAAAGGAAGAGATGAAGAATGGAAGAAACAAAATAATAGAAATCAAAGATTATTCTAAACAAATCTGAGAAATTTTGGTTATTACTCCATGCCCACTGCCCTAACCAACACCACTTCACTACCGCATAACTTATATAATAATATTTAACAAAACTAACTAAATAAATCAAATTAAAGTATATTTATAACATCTAAAATCAAAATTGTAAACTCAAAAATAAATTGTAAATTCAAAAGTGATAATAGGTGGCATATAAGCCAAAATAATAATTCATTTCTCATCGTTTTCATAAGCTTGTCTAATCAACTTCATTTAAGTCAATATTATCATCATGTATATCATCTTGCAAAATTATTTCTTCATTGACAATTTCTTTATCATCAGCAATATTTACTATATTTTCTTATTCTTTTATTTTAATAACATTTTCTTTATATTTCTTCTCAACATTATAGATTCTTAGACTTACAAAAAATAACAAAATTAAAAAAAAAAATTATATTGTTGGTTAATACCTTATTCATAGTATAGAAAATACATTTGCAGATGTGGCCAAATGTTGTAGGAGAGAGAGAGAGAGAGATGTTATTTTATTTGGCTCAATCAAGTGACGTATTAATTTTTTTTTTTTATTAAAAAAAATCTAATAACTTGTCGAACTCAAATCGAAGCACAAATTTTAACCCAAAAGAAAATCCCTAATGTAAACCCATATGTCTATGTATCATTTGATATTTATCATTCTAGATACGATATGATTCATATGATACTCATTTGTGTATTGTATGATTCATGAGCATCATCGAAAGCATTATAACAAATATGCGAGTAGCCACTAAGAGAGTTGTTATGTAAAAATCTCACATTTGGCTAGAGAGTGGAGCAGTATCTCTTTATATATATGCATCATCTTAGTCATAATTTTTGTAAGTAGAATAATGTGGTATTTCCTTATCTCACATAACCGATAGGTCTCATTATTTAATTTATTAAAATAACCATTTATGAGAGTAGAGGGTACATTGTTCTTTGATTATACCCATTAATCTCCCCTTGGGGCAACATTTTCTTTCTTCTTGTTTTCACTTAACATCTAAATATGTGATTGATGGAATATTCACAATAATTGAACCTTTTGGATTCAAATTGCTCGAATTGTAATCTTAATCACTTTCTATTACTTTGGTTTTGGAAGAATTAATATGTGTTTAGAACATACAGGCCCCTATTAGGCAATTATAATTTTTTTAAAAATAATTTTGTTTTAAAATATAAGGTAGTCATGAAATATAATTTTACAGTAAACTATATGTATATATTATTACATCGTTTAAACCAATATATATATATATATATATATATATAAGCAATCCAATCTCAGTACAATAAGCATTAGGTCTGTTACTGACTGTTAGCATTAAAAAAAACAAAAATCTCATCACAATTTATAAGCACGATAAAAAATCAGTAGCATGAGCTTTTAGAAGGAAAATTACTGGGAAAACGAATGAGATTAGAAAGAAGTGGCAGTATATATACCTGGATTATAGAAATGGCAATATGATTGGCTTGAGTACCCGATATTTCTTCAAAGATACCGATTAAAGTAACCCCAAGAAGGTAACAAAGATCATCAAATTTCCAATCTAAATGCAATATTTTTTTTTTCTTTCTTTCTTGATTTAGAGTAGAAGACTCAATAAGTGAAGCAAAAGGCATTCAAATGGGAAAGGAAATGGGAAACTAGCTTTTCTGATGACTGAAGAAAATGGGAAATTGGCAACAAAGTCAAGAGAAACTTTGTAGAACATGCTAAGAAAACACTTCAACTTTGGATTTCTTTTTCTTTCCTTCACTTCTGTCGGTAGATCATTATTGGGGGTTAACGCTCACTACAAAAAAAAGGTTCTATGGCCGCGTTTTTAAAAAGCGGCTATATGTCAAAAAAACGTGGCTATAGCCTATAGCCGCGTTTTTTTAGGCCGCGCTTTCTAATGTGGCCTAAAACATGTGACTATAGGACTGACAGTCCTATGGCCGCACTTTTTAACCGCGGCCCAAGACCAAGTCCTATAGCCCCGTTTAAAACGTGGCCTAAGGGTCTGGTCTTAGGCCACGTTTTAAACGCGGCCTAAGGTTGTGGTCTTGGGCCGCGTTTTAAACGCAGCCCAAGGTTTAACCTTAGGCCTCGTTTAAAACGTGGCCTAAGACCAGACCCTTAGGCCGCATTTAAAAAGTGCGGCCTAAGACCCCTGAATTCCTGTTAGGAATTTGTCTATAGCCGCGTTTTAAAAACGAGGCTATAGTTTTTTTTTTTTTTTTTTTCCTTTTTATTTCCTTTTTCTAGGCAGATGAGTTTTACAAATCTGCTTATGTTTTACAAACCTGTCACACATACAAAAAATTCCAGCTTGTTGCATGCATAGTAATATCTCTTGCAATTAACTCACAGTGCACTTTAGATAAAATTTGTGGTGAGGACTATAAAATTTGACATGCCAAGTTTCTTGATTAGTATCTAATCCATCCTACATGGCAGATGTTAGGCATATATTTTGCTACAACATAGTGTACAAATGCATAATTAAGATTTTGACAAATAGGTTGAAGGGTATAGTGGTAGCACTACTATGGAAATTTTCATCATTCAAACAAGAGGGAATGATGACATCTAAGTAAAGTGAAGCCATGATTTGCAGCTTACAAAAGGCTTATAAAAGTGAAGTCATATTTTTTTTCCTAAGCATATTCAAATATAGTCAACTAATTGACAAGAAAGAGCAATTGTTCCTTCATTTAACCAAACTCTTATATCTTTTATTAATAACAATGAGTTACAAAACAACAACTGCAATATAATGTTTATACTGACAGGGACAAAAGCTTTATTAACTGATATATGACATTGATTATGAGCTAAATATAAAGAATGAGAAAACAAAATTTGAAGGCAATACCTAAGTGCTAATGAAGTTTTGGATCTATAACTTGAGTAATTGCAACCAAATTACTAAGTTGTGCCTCCACTCCAACGGAGCTATCAGTGCATTTGAAATTTCCTCGCTATAATTTTAAAACAAGAACACATACTGTAAGGAACTGGAATTAAAATTAGAAACAAAAACAATATGTTAACAGATTATATAGAATGGAACATAGTGTGGTTACTTGTAAACAGAGAATATTTAACTTGTACACTACTTAAAGTGAAATAATATGGCCTACAAATTTTTCCACCCAAAGCAAGCCATTTGGCTTATTTAACTTACGGTTCTCTTCCACTTCCTTTCAACCTCAACTTTCTGGCTTTGTCATATAGGCTGTGTTTGTTTTGGGTGTAAATAATTTCTAGAAAATATTTTACACCCGGGTCCATGTTTGGCACCACCTGAAAATAAAGTCAAACTGAAAATATTTTCAGTTTGACCGAAAATATTCCTTGCCAACCCGTAAAATCATTTCCGTTCCCATTTTACCTTCAAATCATTTCCGGAATTACGCACTCCTCACACACGCACCAACCTCATTTCAGCTCCAACCCACGCACCAACCTTAACTCCACACACAGTTTGACGCCAAGCTCCGGCTGCCCAGCCAAGCCAAGGCCGCCAAGCTCCGGCGAGATTCGCACTAAGATCGCACCAATCGCACCCCAGGATCACATCGAGATTGCACCGATCTCTCTCTTTCCCGATCTGGTGTCGCCGGAGCTTGACCGAAAATATTCCTTGCCAACCCGTAAAATCATTTCCGTTCCCATTTTACCTTCAAATCATTTCCGGAATTACGCACTCCTCACACACGCACCAACCTCATTTCAGCTCCAACCCACGCACCAACCTCAACTCCACACACAGTTTGACGCCAAGCTCCGGCTGCCCAGCCAAGCCAAGGCCGCCAAGCTCCGGCGAGATTCGCACTAAGATCGCACCAATCGCACCCCAGGATCACATCGAGATTGCACCGATCTCTCTCTTTCCCGATCTGGTGTCGCCGTCCTCCGTTGATACTGATCTATCTCTCACTCTCTCTTCCTTCTTCTCTCAATTTGACTAGATTTGATGAATTTGTTTTGGTTGGGTTTTGTTTCTTTTGTGTTTATCTATTGAGAAATGATATTATATATTTGTTTGGAAGCAGAGAAAATGTGAGGAACAAGTAGAAAATGTGTTTTCTATATTATTTTCAACAACACAACCAAACACTAGAAAATATTTTCCAAAACATTTTTTGGAATGTAAAATATTTTCCTTTCCTGAAAATATTTTCACTTGAAAATATTTTACACTCGGAAAATATTTTACATTCAACCAAACGCAGCCATATTATTATATATGGACAATATATTAACCTTGTTTTTTTTTTTGGCAAGCGGACAATTAACTTTAAACTTCTTAACTTTTGTGTCCAAATTCTCCCATGCTGTTTGACAGGTTTTCGACTTTTCTTTTTGGGGTTATTTTATGGTACCCCCATGTTTTTTTAGTGGGTATGGTAGTCACCCACATTTTGTCCATTAAATCTTAATCTTAACCATTTAGTCAATTTAAGTAGATACTAGTTACCGGAAGGGCAGCGCATGTGATGAGGCTTGTTATTTTTATTTTTTAGTGGTCCTATTTTGTAAAACAAAAATTGTGTTTTTTTTATTATATATATAATTTATATTTTAAAAATCTAATTTATAAGTGAATAAATTAATTTGGTGGGTTATAGTTAGCTCAACTGGTAAAGTCTCTAAAGGTTGTATAAGAGATTTGGGGTTCAATCCCCGCTTACACTAAAAACTGATTAGTGTCTTGGTCAGATGATAAAAAGCTATCATCAGGAGCGGACACCATAGGTTGAAACTCTCTCAAAAAAAAAAATCAATTTGAAAAATAACAGGAGAGTGGTCCTATTTTTTAGGCAATGTTTTAGTGGGAGTTAGAGTTGCATTTTTACCAGATTGTCCTTTAGTTTTGTCTCTACTTAAATATAGGGGTGTAGGGGCATTCTTGAACTAAAAAATAAGGAATCCAAACATGGGAGCCTCTTAAATAATACTAGCCTCATCACACGCGCTTCACACATGCGATGAGTCTTTTTTTTTTGTTAGTGGTCTTATTTTGTAGGAAAAAAACTGTGTTTTTATTTATTATATATATATATAATTTTTATTTTAAAAATCTAATTTATAAGTGAATAGATCAATTTGAAAATTAATAGGAGAGTGGTCCTATTTTTTAGGCAATGTTTTAGTGGGAGTTAGAGTTGTATTTTACCGGATTGTCCTTTAGTTTTGTCTCTACTTAAACATAGGAGTTGTAGGGGCATTTTTGAACTAAAAAAAATGAGGAATCCAAACAGGGGAAACCCCTTAAATAATAGTATAGACTAGCCTCATCACACGCGCTTTGCGCGTAAAATAAGGCTTTTTTTTTTAGTGGTCTTATTTTGTAGCAAAAAAAATGTTTTTATTTTGAAATTTTAATTTATAAGTGAGGCTTTTTTTTAGTGGTCCTATTTTGTAGCAAAAAAAAAAAGTGTTTTTATTTTATATATATAAATTTTATTTTTAAAATTTAATTTATAAGTGGATAAATAATTTGAAAATCAACAGAAGAGTGACTCTATTTTTTAGGCAATGTTTTAGTGGAAGTTAGAGTTGTATTTTTATCAAATTATCCTTTAATTTTGTCTCTACTTAAATATAGGGTATAGGAGCATTTTTGAACTGAAAAATAAGAAATCCAAATAGAGGAAGCCCCTTAAATAATAGTATAGATAATAGATATTGATAAAAAAAAAAAAAAAATCAATTCTCTTTCCTCTCTTCCATTCTTCCTTTTCCTCTCGCTCTAGTATACCCACACAGCCACCTTCCACCATCATTTCTTCACCAGAATCACCACCAAAATTACCCAAAAAAATTGCCACCAAAAACACCAGCCACCATCGAACCACCCACTGCCACCATTGAACCATAAACCCACCACTGAATCAACACCCACAACTCAACCCAAGTACCCAACATCCACCACCGAAGCAAAACCCACCCTTGAAAAACTCCATCCTCATCGTCGGTCCAATCCAAAACCAAACTCAAAACCATCAACCTGACCCAAGTACCCAACACCAAAGCAAGAAGCCAACAACCACTACTAGAGCAAAACCCACCACTAAAAAACTTCATCCTCGTCATCGAAACCATCATCGCCATCAGTATCGTCAGTCGAAACCATCATCGTTGTCGGTCTATCCCCGTCAGTATTGTCAAAACCATCATCGTCGACCCAAAGCCACCAAACAACAACCATAACTGAATTGTTTTTAATTACAGTGAGCAAAATATGATTTACAAGGGAGACGAGCTGAGAGATGAGAGATACGGAGAGTGAGAGGGGATGAGGGAGAAGAGAGAAGTGAGAAGGAAGAGAGAATGCAGAGAACTGATATAAGAGAGAGAGAGAGAGAGAGAGAGAGAGAGAGAGAGAAAAAGAATAAAATATATTATTTTTGGTTTGCATCTAATGAATAAATAATAGGTTGTAAGAGCATCAGTAGTGGGCTTGCCATATGCCAAATGTAAGATACATTTGGCATACAAGCCCAACAAATGCTCATCAACTGGAATGCCATATGGGAAAAGCCAAAAAAAATTTGAGATTTAGCTACAGTACCATCTCAAATGTAAGATGGTACTGTAGTTGAATGGTATAAAAAAAAAAAAAATTAATGCCCTCTCCACGTTTTACCTAGCAATTTCTCTCTCCTCTCTCATTTTTTCTCTTTCTTTTCTCTCTCTTCCTTCTCTGTTTCTCATCCCCTCTCTCTCTCTCTCTCTCGCCATTGTCAAACTTCTCTCTCGAAGCTCACGTCAGATTGGATTTCTAGATCAGCGTGGTGGCGAGGCTAGTAGTGCGGCTGAGATGGGCGTGGTGGTTGGAGGTCAACGCGGTGGAGATCGGCGTGGAGACTGATGTGGAGATTAGCATAGAGACCAGCGTTTGGTGGGTTTGGTGGTGTTGTGATGGTGGCTGGTTTCTAGGTTTGGTGGCCGGTGTTTGGTTGGTTGGGTTGTTATGGGTTTGTAGTGGGTACTTGGTGGGTTTTATTTTGTCTTTTTTATTTTGGGTTTTTGGTTCCGGTGGGATTTTGTTGGGCCGGGGGTAGTGGTGGCGGGGTGGGATCGTCGTTTTGAGAGGGTTGTTGTTGTTGTTGTTGCTGTTGGGGTGTGGTGGTGAGAGAAGAAAGGGGCTTTTGCTTTTTGGGAGGTGGGTCTTCTTCGTCGTCGTCAACATCAACGTCAGCGTCAATGTTTGGTGGTGTTGACATGGTGGCCGGTTTCTGGGTTTGGTGGCCGGCGTTTGGTTGGTTGGGTTGCTATGGGTTTGCTAGGTTTGTAGTGGGTACTTGGTGGGTTTTATTTTGTTTTTTTTTATTTTGGATTTTTGGTTCCGGTGGGATTTTGTTGGGCCGAAGGTAGTGGTGGCTGGTGCTATAGGTTGAGGGAGAAAGAGAAGAAAAGGAAGAGAAAAAAAATAGTAAAAAAAGGAATAAAAAAGAATATTTAAATAAAATGGGGGAAAAAATAGAGTTTTGGGATGTTGGGTGTATTGTAAAATGGTATGGTATAATTGATAAGTAGCTTTTTGGAATGATAAAATAAGATGAGATAGCAAAACCGGCTGTGGATGCTCTAAATATGCAAACTTACTGTTCACAAATGCTTAAACATTTTGCATTCTCATACTTGGATGTAACTCTATTTTTGGGTTTCGGGTTGTAAAATAGCAATTGGGGAGGGGGGGTTACACCCCCAATGCTAGTGCTCTTAGAGGAATTGATCTCTTATATTGTCGATGGAAGATGTGACAAACGATGTACCTTGAATTTGATTATTTTAGTAAAAAAATTTATAACCATTAAAAAAGAAGAAGCAATTGACCGATATTAGGGATAAAATTTTATTATGGCATGTTTGGTAAACTATAATAATTATTCTCATAGTTTAGTTATTTTTTAGTTTTGTTATATTTTTGTTACATGCAATAGTCATTTTTTATGAATAATTATTCTTTAAAATTAAAAGTTGCATGCACTTTTGGTTTTGGCATGTAGTATTAAGTAAAAATAAATAAATGAGGAATAATTATCTATACTATTAATTAAGGGGCTTTCCCAGTTTGGATTCCTCACTTTTAATGCCTAAAATACCCTCATCATACTCACTTACAAGTTTTCAACTAACAAGGATAAATATGTAAAATTACTAATTTTAAAATCCTGAATTTTAGATAAATTTGAAAAAAAAAATTGCCTACAAAATAGGAACGCTCCCACTAATGACTAACCCACTTATTCTAACACACATTTCTAATATTTTATTTAAAAATAAAAATAAAAACATCTCACGTTTAGTATTTTAAAAAAATTAAATAAATAGATATACACATTTGATTTCCACTCTCCCACATTTTACTCCTATAAAACTCATACAATTTTAACTCCTATAGATAAACACATTTGAAATAAGCATGTTTTCTAAATGAGCTCAAAATACTTTTTTTTTTTTTTTTTAATTTTTTACTTATCCCATCCCGTGCAAATAAAAAAACAAAACTTTATTCATCATTCTCAAAAAAATAACCACTTATTCTTATCAAAATCAACTTTGGAACCACTATCTACAAAATAGGACCGCACTCTAAGTATGGTTTCAAATTTAAATTGCTTCTTCTTCAGTTTTCTAACTCTCTCAACTCTGTGTTAATCTTCTTTTCACCATTATCATCATTTTTTCTATTTGCTCTGCTCAAATTTGCTCTTGCTCAATGGAATGTGTATGTCAATGTACATTGGTCTTTTCTATTTTGGTTTTCTAGTTCATGAACAACTTCTTATATTCTAGAAACAAATCAATTATTTGTGTAAAATAGCCCTTCTATTTCAACCTCACCTTTAATTTCTTTCATATATTTCTTTAAGGAACGCGCATTGTAGACGCCCCATTTTACAACTTGCATTTAACCAATAGGTAGATCTTCAGATTTGTGATACAAAACAAATCTTGATGCTCGAACGATCATAATGGTATGTCATGGGCTTTGATCGGACCACCTGATCAAAAGTTATCATACAAACAATTTTCAATAATTATGGCTTACCTACATGATAGGCCCGATCATGTCCTATTTTAAACATTTAATTTTGATTGGTTCTCACAAGAATTAATTTAAAATTAATTAAGTGTGAATTTTGATTGGATTTCATTTTATTTTTTTAATAAAAAATGTTTTCCTTTATGGCATCTTATCTGCTCTTTTGAAAAACAATTTGGAGAGAAAAAGATATAATCCATGAAAAAATTCAAAAAAAAAAAAAGCTCAAAAAAACATTATTATCTTCAGCAGCAACTTGAATCGCATTTTTGGCTTAAGAAACATTGAAATTTAGTTTTCTCTACTTTTGGAAATATTGTAGAGAATTGAATTTCCTTTCAAAAAACACCAATTCTGATAGGTCAAGAATGTATTGACCCCTTGTTATAAATTAACCAATTAATTAATTCAATTAACATGCAATATGCGTGGTAGCACAAACAAATCACCAACTAAGTTAATATGCAGCGGAAAATAAAGTTGACACAGTGATTTGTTTACGAATGGGGAAAACCTCCAAGGCAAAACCCCACCGGGTGATTTTAAGGCCACCACTCCCGAGAATCCACTATTATAACAACAAGCGGTTACAAGTAATGGAATCATAGTACCTTATACAAACCTACAGTTGAACCCTTACTCCAATACCCAATTGGACTTGTTCTGTAGTAACAATCTCTCATTTTCAATGCACGGCTCCTAGTACATGACTAACCACCAACTTGAGAAGGATGTTGGCTGCAAAGTTCTTCAGTTCATCAACACGATGAAGATCACAAAACTCTTTGGTTACAAAACCCTACGGTGTACAAACGTAGCAGCTTCTTCAAGAGAAAGATCAACTAGGGCATATGTCTCCAGTCACAATATACTTGTGAAAAACTTTTGCATTAAGTCGCATTAGCTGTGACGACCCTTAAAATAATCATTATATATGCTTAGGGTTGTGAAAAAAGAAAGTCTAAACAAATATACACAGATTGGTGTGAAATCAAATCCAAAAAGTTGATTTTCGTAAATCTTGATAGATAAGTTATCTGTTGAGTAGTTGTCAAGCATTGGGCTAAATAAGCCTTAATAATGCACAAAAAATCAGTAGGTTGAATGGTCCGGGCTTCAATGATCTAACAACTACTTAGAAGGCCTAAAAAGGAAAACGAAGGATCAAGGGAGACCGGGGCTAACAGGCCAAGAACCCTTCGATGCTTAAGTTAGTTTCTCTCTTAAATTTTGGAGTTCCAACTTTTTTGGAGTTGTCTGAAAAGCTTACCTTCATTTGATGTGAATGGGTGCTTATATAGTGTGTTCTTGAAGTGGTTATTTATCTTGTAACTCCTCCTATGTTTGAGGAGATCGGAGGATTCAAAGTTAACTTCCTCAACCGCTACAGGAGTTATAATATTTGATCTTTTTCTCCTATAACTGTCATTGGAAGTTGAGCACTGAGGGGGAGGTTATAGCGATGAATCAGGATCTTATTCATGTCGTGAAATAATAACACGTGGTTCATAAAGATAAATCTTTATGGGATTTTTCCATGTTGAGAATCATCCTGGTACAATCCTCATGGACAACCCATAAGCCTATGGACGACTATTTCGTTAAGTATAGCTACTCTTATCTTCCTGACCTGGATGACTCTTATGGACAAGTATGGAGCATCGATTCTTAGTTCACCATCAGTTACCCCCTTGTCCAAAGGTCGTCCAGAGTACTATATAGCCTAATACTTATTCTTTGGACGTGTGTCCTTATGTCAGCGTTAGGTGTGCCACGTGTCATGACTCTATTGGCAATTGGTCGTGTCGATTCACTTTTTCGAACTTAACAATAAACATTGACGTTATAATTTAAACAGCCATTAAGCTTTATTAGCAAGAAAAGAAATATATTGGATGTACGATAATATATATTGGTCAAAAAGTGTCTTGAGTTGAATTAGGCATCTTGAGACAGCTAACACTATATGAAACTTTTTCCAACATGGTTTTTAGGTCCTTATATTAATTGAGGGAAAAATGGGGTGGTAAAGATTGATCTTGGTAAAGGCTGGATATACTAGGTCTAGCAACTAAAATTTTTGAATTGGGCAAGTTATCAAAATTCTGCCATTTGATGAATTATAGTGTCTTTTATGAACAATGAGATGTGCCTATTTGATTGATTTATGATGATGGATTGTGGTATATTACGAATTATGTAAGAAGTATGTACAAGGAAACATTTAAAGTTTAAACAAAGATACGAATTATGTACAGGATATAACTATATTATGAATTGGATTCATTGAATTCCCTTAATGAATAAAAAAACCTAATCTTTTTATTGTATAAACAAAAGGACTATTGTTTAAATATATAGTTGTATTGATCAATAAACTACTAACAAACAGAAGCCTTTCAAGAAACAAAAACCCAATACAAGAACTCAATAACCCAATATCCACACAAAGTCATAAACAAAAACCCATTACAAGAACTCAATAACCCATAACAAATAAACAAACCCAGACCTTAAAAAAACCCATATATTCTCTAAGAAGCCTTTCAACAAACACCTTGTCTACAAATATTCAATATTCATCAACATATAATTAAAGTCATAAAAAAATAAAGAAAAACCCAAATTCTTGACAAACCCAAATCTACCTTTTGAGAACCGACCAAAACAAAAACCAAAAAAAAAATTTAAACCCTTAAAACAAAACAAGCATTTAAGAAATGGATTACCTAGCGTGGGTTTCAGTGAAGGTGAGGATTTGATAGAATAAGAGTGAGGAATTGAGAGTATAGGCCTCTGAGAGTGGAGACTGAGTGACAGTGGAAAGGGTGAGTGAGAGTGGAGAGTGGAGAGGGTGAGTGAGAGTGTCTGGTGTCTATGACTTAGGAAATTTGATAAGCCCGTTATGAAATTGAATTTTAGAGACTCGGTTTCCAAGTGGCTTCCACGTGGATCAACCATGTCATTCTCAAACAACACAAATCAATGCTCAAAGGGTCAAGATATAACTTGAGTCTTTAATACTCGAGTTCTAGGTGGACGCCACATGGAAAAAACGCAAAATCAGACGTGATCAGAACATGGAAACCGAGTATTTGAGACTGGATTTATAAGCCCTAGATCGAGTCTTTTAGACTCAAGATGTTAGTAATAAATATACTTCGAAATAGTGCCTACTAACTATATAGTTGGGCAATTGGGGTTAATTGCCAATTTTGGCCTTTTTAATGACTTCTATGTCTTCCATGGCTCCTCAACATGAAGTTACTTATCCTATCACTATTATCTTGGATGACTCTGATCACTATTCTTGGTCTCAAAATATGATTGTATTCCTTAGAGGCAGAAATTTTGGAGATATGTCTTTGGTGTTGTTCTAAAATTGCCACCAACTCTTGTTGAATCTGACACCATATCAGAATATCAAAAGCTGATGATGATGCTACTGCTGATGTTGATCTTGTTGTCATTCGTGCTACTTCTTTTGAGACGCATCTTAAAGAATTTGAGACACGACTTGAAGAATGGGAAAGCATTCAATCCAAGAGTTTAACTTGTTTCATTAATACCTTTGTTACCACTATTAACAGTCTCTTCCCATGCCTTCAGAACTGCCAAAGCTGCTCAGGATTTCTTGACCAATCATTACAATTGTACTAATGATTCTACTTTGGAATTCCATATGAATTATGTTAGGGACACAACTTTTGGCACAACTTTGTGCCACAACTCGCTATATGGCGTGTTATGATTGGTAAGGGTATGTTAGTGGGCCATGTGGTGATACACCCTTACCAATCACAACTCACAAAGTTGTGCCAAAAGTTGTGTCCCTAGCATAATTCATTCCATATTGTATCAAAGTTCTACCATCTATACTAGGAACTTGATCAATCTATCTCTAATTATTACACTCAGACTTCTTCCTTTTGGAAACAACTGGTTGTTGTAAATCCTTGATAATGCATTAAAAATGTTTATTCATTATATATCTATTTGGGTGTTATCTTCTTTTTGATATTCTTAATTGTATAATTAAGTTATGATTTGCATTAGTCCCAACTATTTATCTTTTTATAATTAGTGTTTTTATACTAAATCAATGGTTTGATGTGATTTAAAAAAAAAAATCGAGGAATTAATTTAAATGTTCATGTATATATATATATATATATAATATGATTCTATCCATTATATATATAAACAAAATGATTCTATCCATTAAACAAGTTTTTTTTTTTTTAATGAAATATATTTATAATCTATCCATTCTATTAAATTCTTTTTTTACATCATTCATTTATAATCAGAGATGGACTCAGGATTTTAAGCTAGCGGTGGTTGGTTGGGTTGGATTGGCCCACAAAAAAAAAATTAGATGAAACGGGTTAGTTGGCCTGTTTTTAATTTAGGATAAAATGGGCGAGTTTTGGTCGAGTCAAAACAGGCGGGTTTGGGTCGGATCAGCAAATTTTGGCCCATTTTGCCAAATCTATGTATTATAACATAAAATAGAAGAAATTAAAGCTAAAATAGTCATATCAGTCCACCGAGATTCTTGATATATTTGAACTTTCTTTCCTATAATATTAAACATTTGTAAAAGAAAAAGAAATTAAAGAGATGTAAAGAGTTCATTGTAATTTGATTGACAACTTTAATCGTTGGTTTGATAAAGTCATGGCTCAAGGTTATTGCCCAATCTTCACTGTTTCAGTGGACTTGCTTTTGGTCAAGGACAATGCCCATATATGTCTTATCCTTTTGGCCTAGTCCTTAATACATGTAGCAAGGTTAATTTAATAAATATTTTTTTACTTGTAAGAAAATTTACTTCACATGTAATAGTATAAAAATAAATAAACACCACTAGACATATGTTTATATAAGTTTTCATTGTATTTTTATAATAAATATTACATTAGTGTTAAGGTTTTTTGATAGACGTTCAATCATGATCCACTTTGTATTAACTTTTTTGTTGGATACCAAATCAGAGGCAGCTCCACATTGATGTCATGGTGGTCATAGGACACCCTGACCTGAAAAAAAAATTATTATATATAAATTTTAAAAATTTAATGATTTCTACCTTTAAAAAAATTTGTGACCACCCTAAATTTTACAAAGTTTGAACAAACTTAGTGTTGAGGTCTAAAAAATTCACAGTATTGCGCCAAGGCCCAAAACTGCACAAAGGATTGAACTATAGAAAAAAAAAATATTTGGGCCTTCAAATAAAGGAAAGGGAGGAGAAGCCCAAGCCCATCAAGGGTTATAAGGAGGAACCCAAATCCATGAATGGGTAAAGGTCTCATGAAACAAAGGGAAGAAAGAAGCCCAGCCCGCCAAGGTCAGAAAATCACATACCAACCTCGCTTCATAAATTGATGCAGAATCTTCAATCTCTCTGCATGCAGGTAAAGCAATTCTATAGAGAAATATCTTAGATGGAGTACATTTTTTGTAATTAAAATCCTTCTTCTGAAATGAAGTACAAAGAGCAATACAACATGAAACACTATGCATGAAAATTACAACTCTTTTGGATATACACCACTATAAGTTTTTTAAAAAAATCTTCTCTCTTCTCCCCGTGTATGTGTGTTAATACTTAGTATTCTTAAAATAAAAAATAAAATAAAATTATGAAGTGAGGTGAGGTTTTTTTTATGTTACTATTATATTTAATCTAATAATTTTTTTTTTTAAACGTAGGAAGATTTACTTCAAATGTAATAGTATAAAAATAAATAAATAAACACCATTAGACATGTTTATATAAGTTTTTAATGTGTTTTTATAATAAATGTTACATTAGTGCCAAGGTGTTTTGTTAGACGTTCAATCATAATCCAATTTGTATTAAATTTGTTGTTGGATATATCGTCCAGAATTTTGTATTTATTTATTTTTTGCTACATTATATTCATTTTTATTTTGCAACATGAACACCTTTTGTTTCAAATGTTTAAGAAAAATATAATATCTAAGTTAATTTGTACTATGAAAATTTACTTCACAAGTAACAAGACATGAATAACATAAACATCACCATACACATACATTTATATAAGTCATATATTTGCTTGTTAAGGTGATAATAGTTTTGATAGGAGACGTTCAGATAAATTATCATAATTGCTCAAATCGTTCATATTCTATCCACAAATGAATCTCCCAAGTCATTATACAAGCAAATGAGTGTCTTCAGTTTTTTTAGAAAGTCTTTATTTTTCTTTTTTTCTTTTTCTAAGCTATATTATGCATTATTTCCAACGAGTTTTAAATTCAAATCTCTTAAGCGTGTCTTAGTCATATCCTACCAAAATATTATTGGTTTTTAACTGTTTTTTTTTTTTCATACTTTTATTTTATAAGCTTATAATTATTTGTATTGTTATTATTTTGTTTGTGAGTATTTATTGTATCAAATATACTTGAAAAATAAAATCTTTGAAATAATTAACAAATTTTATTAGTATGAAATTTATTTCACAAGCAAAACAACAAATACCATATGCCTAAGTGCACGGCACGCACGTAGTTTATATTTTGGCATAAATTTTAAAATCACTTCCAATTTCCAAAATTATTTTACAAGAAGTCCACATTTTCACAATTTATTTTTTTACAAATTCTAAAATGACATATTATGATTATATAATAAAAATTTATGCTTAGCATCACTCAATTTGTTTTTTCAATAGAAACTAGTGATACGTCCATGCATTGCAAGCTTATTATTATTATTATTATTATTAAGGAAACTAATGTACGTGTACTATTAGTTTAATGATCCATTTTATCCTTTTTGATTTTTTTTTATAAAAAATATAGGTGTGGGGCCAGAGAATTTGTGACCCCGGCCCACTTTACATTAGGACCCAAGGCTCGAGCCGAGGAAAGACATTGCCGAGGACATGCAACGAAAGTCCAAATGGCCTAGAAGATAAAGCCGAGGACGATGCTGTCCTCGGCATCCCAAGGCGCTTCTAGAAAAAAGGGCGAGTATAGTATAGGAGCGGTGCATGGAGAAGCCAAACACCTCCGCATTAATGTGGAAAGGGCCCTTGAATAGTGTGGTGACAAAGGACAAGGGAAAGGCTATCATTACTGCAATTAAGTACTCTACGCCTAACAGAGCAATACTTTTCAGCTTTTACAACCACTCCCAATCATTTTGGGTATGGGCTGATAGAACAAGTATCAACCCTAGAAAGTTGAACCTACACGTGGATGTTGGAGGAAGGGTAAATGCTAGTATAAAAAGGAAAGAGAAGCAATTCAGGGAAGGGGGGGGGGGGGAATATATCGTCTCCCAGGCCATTGAATCCTAAAAAAGGAAAATAACAAGAACACGAAACTCCTCGGACGAGGTCTAAGGACCGGAGCCGTTCAGGCCGTGTTGGGGAAAAAGTCTTATTAGATATGCTAGATTCATCCTTGTGCAATTACCATGAACACCATGACTAACCACTGTCCGGTGACCAAAACCCAGCCTTTCAACCCACTTTCTATAAATTTATTGTTTTGGCCTTTAACATTCGAACCCAATAAACCAGTTTGGGATCGTTACAAATTGAGTCCTTACAATAGGGTAATGTACTACCAAGGGATTTTTTTTTGGGTGGTTTTTTTGGTTATAAATTATAATTATTTAGCCATTATGCATTTCTAATTTATTATTATTACATTTACTAATAATATTATTATTACTACATGCTATCAACTATGCAATATATAAATTGAATGGAAAGTTGAAATCAAGTGTTCAATAGTTGAATTTATTAAACTGGATTAAAAAAATTGAATGGATGTATTGAAGAAATTTATAGATTAAATTGTATTCATAATAATTCATAAAGATAAAATGTATAATTTGTACCTTAGATGCTGTTCCTTGGGTTTCTTTCTTAAAATTTAGTCATGTGTGTTAAAATTTGACATGTGTGTTAAAAACCTAAAAAAATATGCAATCCAAGGTTATATTTTAAAAATATCTAGCCATGTTCATTTTTATAGTGGGAGTTGTAACTATTAATTATGTCTATTTTTTTTCCCTAAAAAAAAGAAGCTATGTTTATTTTTAAAGAGATTAATTTCTGTAACGATGTAGTGTAAAACTCATGTTTTACCTCTCCAATCCCAATATATTACATCATCTTATCACATATTTAAGAATAACCACAATTACACCCAATCATTTGTACTATCTATAATAGAATTTCCCTCTTTGAATTAGATTTTTTTATAATTCAGAAATACCCCTAGACCTGAGACAAAATTTAGGGACAACTCGGTACAAATATATCTCCAACTCCACTTAAAATACCTACAAAATATGATACTCTCCTACTAATCCATGTTTTCAAAACAAACTTATCCAAGAATTTAAATAATAAAAAAAAAATTCTCAGTTCACTTTGAAAAATAGTTTACTTTTTTTGTTTTTGTTTTTGGGTAAGGATTTGTTGCAATCTAAGTTACAACAACTTTTGCAAGATGTACACATGTCAAGTGGCCATTTGGTGAAAAATTCAATCTTGACAAAGAAGTTTTCATTTAAATATAAGTTTGGATATGTGCCTATTTGAGGCATTGACATGTGTGCATTTTTGCAAGAGTTGCTGTAACTTAGTTTGCAGCAAATCTTTTCACTTTTTTTAATTATCTAAACAATTTAATCTCTCTAAATGATAGCTCTAAGGCTTCTTCTTTTTTTTTGGGGGGGGGGGGGGGGATATGTTGTTTAAAAATTGAAATAAATGAAAAATTATGACACTAGATCAAAAAGAAAAGAAAAAGAGAGCTTCATCATATACGCTATAAGGCTATTTTACATACTAGTTTCTAATAAACATATATAAATCCAACCAAATTAAGAGTTTATTGCAATGTTATTAGGTGTAGTAGAATGTATTGAATTTTAAGTAAAAAATTGATGTGACAATTTCTTATTAGATAGTATATAAAATGATGAGATTGTTATAATTTGAACTCATTTTTAATTATCTAACCAAAAAAAAAAAGAAAAAAGGATGAGATTGTTATAATTCATAAAAACCTTTGGTCTAAAATGACAAAATAAAAAACTAGAGCCCGAATTTGTCATTACGGAAAAGCTGTGGGTTTTTTTCTTGCTTACGATCAAGGACTACAAATAGCTAGTGGCCACGCACTCTAAAGAGAGAGTAAGAGAGAGAAAAAAGAAAGCGAAAGAGAAAAGAGAGAAATGCCGAAATTCGATCCATGGCCTGTTTTCTTCAAGCGCGAGTGGAACCGCAACTGGCCTTTCCTGGTCGGCTTTGCCATCACCGGAGCCATCATCACCAAGATGTCTCTCGGCCTCACCGGTATATATCTAATTTTTTTTTTTTTTACCATTTCAAAATCCCTAGTTATTATCATTATCATTTTATTTAGCTCCAGATTTTTAACCGTCCGATTAATTTGACCTGCAGAGGAAGATGCCAAGAATTCACCCTTCGTTCAGAGGCACAAGAAGTACACTACTCTCCAATCTACAAAACCCTAGATTTCATATTGACTCCTAAAATTGAAATCTCTCATATTTGAAATCTACGATTAAATATTAATTGTTTGGTTGCAGATTTAAGTAGCTCGAATCTGCGATATTTACTAGTTCTGCATTGATCTAGACCTAAGATTAATATATAGTGATTGATTGTGGCTTATTGATGAGATGATTTTATGTTAATTAAAGATTTGGACCTTTGGTACATATAAATTCGTAGAAGTAGTGGAACTGAATTGGTTAGGATCATGACTTGGTGCCCATTTTGTTCAGTAGCTGAAAACCACACTTTTTTTAAAGCCTTTATTTTTTGGGGGTTCAATAGCTTATTTTTAATAAGCTACAAAAATAAGCTGTACCAAACGGGCACAGAGTTGAGTTATGAATTGGTAAAGGTGGTGCTTATTGTGTTTCGAATGTATCTGGTTGTGGTAAGCAGCACAGCACTAGAAGTCTGCATATGGTTAACATGTTCTGATAGTGTTTGGGGTAACACAGAGTGAGTGACACACTCATGTGACTTATGGGAGCCATTGGCACTCACTTGGTTATGTTGTCACTATTAGAGCATCCTTTTCAACTCTGTTATTTACTTAAAACAAGAGCTCTAGCTCAAATGACACCTCTTTCTCTTTAAGAGCAAGGTGGAGGGTGAGGCTCTGGTTTCCAGACCCACTTGGCCTCCCACCTCCTTGTTAGCAATTCATGCTTGTATATTTGTGCGACTTTAGAGACTCAGTTAGTTGAGGTGACTTTTTTGCATCTTTGTATGAATCTCTCTATCTTTTAGCTTGGTTTATACCAATTATGGATCAAAAATGTTCAGTCATGGAAAACTCCACTCACTCCCCAGCAAAAACAATGAGTTGCAGACCTCATACTAATTGATTTTTTGGCATGGACGCAACATGACATATCTATTTCCGCATATTTCTTGCATCATTTGTACTATAATTAGACACACACAGCTCTAATTTAAAGAAAATACTTGGATATGAATTGTGTAGAGGACTTCAAACGATTGAATTAAAACTATTTGCTAATTTTATTTATATGCATCGTATGAGACTTTTTAGGTCTAGTGATTTCCTTAAAGTCCCTTGAAGTTTATGTTCATGTATTCTTATTTAAGTTTTTCTTCATTGAAATATCCTGGTACTCTTCTTTGTTTGTATATGTGGCATGTCTTTTGATGAAGGAGTTGCATATGATCACATGTTTTGGATTAAAATTGAAGTTTGAAATTGATATGGCGATGGCCTATGTTGATTGATTTACTTCAATTTGTACCTGTTGTGATAGGTTTTTTACTTTAGATGACATATGTTTTGGCTTAAACTTGAAAGTTGGAAATTGATATGGTGATGGTCTGTGCTAATTAATTTACTTCAATCTGTAGTTTTTATGATAGATTACTCACTTTAGATGACATTCCACTGCCATGGTTACTCAACTATTATCTGAAATTAGGAGTGATAAGTAGTGTGAAGTATCAAATGGCATAAAGCTTCCCTTGGGATGTAGTGGCAAATATACTTTGGGTTAGATATGGTCACCTATTATTTTCCATGGAAAGTTCTGTCAATAACACGATTTGATCTGGTGATATTGGTCAGATATGATTAATATATATCTGCATGGGACAATTTTTGTTTTTTTTAGTTTTTTTTTTACAATCTTATAAGTAAAATGGCGTTGGTGAGTCTCATTACTTATATTTGTCCTGATTTTGTAGGTGACTTCTGAATGACAGCATAGATGCTAGCTTAGCACCCCTACTTTGAGAGGGGAGTTTTTCCTGCTTTTGCTTCAATGATTGTGTAATAACAGAAGTGAGATGTTCGGGATACTCTATTTTTTTTTTACCAGCAGATGTTTCAACATGAATAATATTGAAGACTTTTGTTGATTGGGCAAGGGCCTTTTGCACTTGAAGTGATCAAATTTAAGAATGGCTTGATGCTTGTTTTATTGTGATAGCAATTTCATATGGATTTGTCCTCTAGCCTTTTTGCTAGGGTCAAGTGCAATATCTATTCTCCTTTGGGAAAATTATATTTTGTGTTAATTTGTCTGGTTTGAGGTTGAGAAGTGAGAACCATACAATTGACATCCTATATAGCTTCCTATGGGGCCTATAAATTTTTTTCGATGGAATGGTTCTTTTGAGCATTATTCTTCCATTCTTGTTATGCAGTGTGGAATTAGAATAACAGAAGTTGGGAAGGGTATCTAACTCTAGTGCCCTAATATTTTTAATAGGATTCTTACAGTATATAACTAGTTGGCCTTCACCACCTTGCTTCGGACTAATATTTCCAATATCCATTTGGCTCTAAAATGATGGTCTAAATTAAGAGAACAAGATATTTCCTCCCAATATTGTGTGAAATAGACGAGCTTAATTTAGCAAATCAATCGGGGGAGGTAGCATCTCACCAAATTTGCAAGAATTGTTTTTTAATTAAATGTGGTATTCAAAATTTTTCCATGAGATTTGTAGGAGACAACGCCGGATTTTCTGTAGTAAAATAAATGCTGTCTGGTTCTGGGGAGGTTAGAAGTGGGAGAGGTTGAAGAACTTGTCACTTATTTTTTATAATTTGCTGAAATAACAATTGTGAGTGGTAGAAAAAAAATGTGTTTGGTAAGCTTATGTGAAAGCTATTATCTACCACGTCTACATTGTTTTGTCAATAGGTTGTGAGACAAATTGTGACCGTAGCAAAGTTGATGTTCCTGGCATCCGAAGCAAAGATTTTCGTTCTTTTTCTTGCCAACATATCTTTGCGTGGAATTGGAAGAAATCAAGTGTTGACTTTATTAATTTGACACTCCACAATTTTATTAGACAAGTTGCAACTTTATGGTCAATTTGACACGGTGGTGGCAATAATCTATCTGAATATGGCACCTTTGATGGAACTTAAGATTTAAGAACATCTTCTAAGCACGAAGCTCTTCGAGGCAATTTCTTTGAATTGATAGTTTCATACATTAAATGCTGGTTAGAGGCTTTTTTACTTCTGGTTACATCGCAAAAGAGACAAATCATACCAAGGGATGATCTTAACTAATTCCAAACTCTTAATGCACTTTCCTTTTTTTTAAGGGTCAATCTTATTTCTTTGACAGCATTCTTGTGGGTTGTGGCAACAGCATTCTTATACCAGCATCATAGGAAGAATCTTGACAGAGATACATCAAAGAGCTACTTTGGTTGGCAACTGTAGTAAAAGAGTTTCTAGTATGGGGTGAATGTCCAAATTTCTCATTTTTAATTTTTTATCCGCTGAACCAAATGGTGTACACAAGAAACTAAAATAAATAGTAATCAGAGACCAAGGCAACCAAGAATAAGAAAAGGAAAACATAACTTGTATAGCCGAATCCAACAGCAATACGCCTTTATTATTCAATGTAGCAGCAAAATTGGGATCACAAGAAGCAAATGGTATTGACTCAACCAAAGAACAATATTATGTCATCTACAAAAGATTGGCAAATGCCAAGTTTAAGAGCTTCCACATGTCTCGGTATAATTAAGAAAAGGAGAAAAATAGCGAAAAATTAAAAGACAACACTCGTGATGACTTATTTTCTATTATAACACAATGGAATGGAAAAGAGGCAGAGGGAAGTACAAAAGGCCGACAGAAAAAACTGTGTATGCACTACCCCGTTTGATGCCAAACCCGCAGCCAAAAGTTCTCCCTGCATCTATATTTCAGGCAACAGATTCAGTTCTTTTTGGCCACACCAAGCCTCAGTCGGAAATCTTCCTCCATGAGGGGAAGGCCATCCCTCAACTTGACTTTTGGCTCCCATCCCAGCAATTCTTTGGCCTTTGTGATGTCAGGTTTCCTTTGTCGTGGATCATCAGGAGTGTTCTCCACCTTCTTTATCTCCACCTCAGGATTAATGAGCTGCAAAGCAAACAGGTCAAGCATTGATAATAAATATTTCTAAAAATAGCTCAGTAAATGAATGGTCAAGCAAGTGGCTGATAACATCACCATATCTTATTTACACTGTCCCTTCATTCTGAATAGCAATATTTGGTCAAGATGTATATTGATTCAAGATTGAATAAATTTTATGCTAGAAAAGTTCTTCCATTGGACTGCTGATTCAGAATAACCTATAAAAGATAGATTTGAACCACAACTATGGTACTCATTTTGGTCCATTAACTGCAAGTACAAAGTCCAGATTTGGACTTAGAGATGGCTGTGGGACTCTTTTATAGCCTCATAATCAGAAGAACATCTCCAAGAGTCCAAGAATTCAAATTTACCAGGAGCAGCAATCAAATTACTTCACAGTTTCTCAATAAGTGCATGATACTAAACAAAATACAATGTTCATGCAGATGTTTTAAAACTGTGCTGATTAAAGAACCAAAAAATAAAAAGGTTAAAGGCTATGACGTCAACTGGAGTTTAACTAGAGATACAATTAATTGAAATAAGATTAAATAGAATCAATGTGTAAAACTAACAAAATTGACTAAAACCTATCTAAAGAGATTTAAGCAATTTTCAAACTATTTTTCACAACTTATATAAGAAAAATAAAAGACAATAAAATATAAACAAACAAACAAACCAGTATCAAAATTGTAATTAATCCACCTTATCATATGTGACTGACTGTTAGTAACAATATTTTCTAAGGAGAGGACTGGCTGACATTTTCCCCAAACCCAACAGAACCTCCTAATATTGATACCCCAAGCACATCATCCTTTGGCTGGGGAGGGGGCTCAGGCCTCAGGGCACCCCAAATAAAAAAGTGACAAACACCAATCTAAAAAAAGCCAAAACCACGACACCATTTCAACTCACAAACAATTTTGCAAGTCAGATGGTTTGACTGCCAGTCCTGCGGTTTGGCTAGTCTTTTATCTGCCTGTTTTTGAAGCCTCAAGAAACGACTGAATTGCAGGTTTGACAAACCAGTTGAACCAAGCAGTAAGGGCTGGTTTTCAAAACTTTGGTTCATACTTTGTTAAATATCACAATTTATACAGTAAAAACAATGGCAAAGAGAAACTGACCTCCTTCACTGTCTCTGCAAGTTCAAGCATTGTAAATTCACCTGAAATTGTACAAGAACAATCTAGGTTAGGAAATGCATGAAAAACCAACTACAATGGAACTGATGTATCTACAAATGATCACACTTTCTAAAATGACCTGGGTTTCCAATATTGATTGGCCCAGTGTTCTCTCCTTCCATCAGACGAATGAGGCCATCGACCTAAAGCATTTTAACAAATAATTATAGTATGATAACTAGATACACATTCATACATTGCAGCAAGGAACAAAGAAAACTGGAAATGTTGCATACCATGTCAGAAACATAACAGAAACTGCGAGTTTGTGTTCCAGGAAGTTGGACTGTCAAGGGTTCACCACTGCATGTGAAACAGGGAGAAAATATTAACAGTTATGACACCAGCTGCTGAGTCAAGAGGCAAAGGTTTTAACTATTCCACTGAGGGAAGATATTATGGACCAATTCTTATAATTCAATATAAGTTTTGTTTTGTTTTTAAAATTTAGGATTTATTTCCTATTGGTAAGTTATACATGCATCCAGTGGGTTTTGAACCACAGCCTCACCCTCAACTTCTTATGGGAGAAGGAAGTGTCATTTGAGCTAGCTCATTGGCTTAGAATACAAGGTAACTACTAAACAGCTTTTGGATTTCCATATTTACTGACATGCGTGCACATCAAACACATTAATTTGGGCTTCTATAAGGCCTCAATATGAGAGAACTGTATCATTGCTGCATCACACTAATGTCACTATCACGGTCAGATAGAAAGGCAACAAAGAAATGAAACAAAGGGCTTACCGAAGTGCTTGAGCTATGAAATTGCTGACGACACGCCCATCGTCAATATTCATGCGTGGCCCATATGTGTTAAAGATTCTGGCAATGCGAATTTCTGATGGAAAAGATAAAGGGAGTTAATTATTATTATTATTATTATTATTTTAAAAAAGAGGAAAACTTAACATCAACTTTACCAAGGACAATCAAGAAAAGAATTTCCTTGGAATAAGGAAAGCTATACATTTACCTATCCCATGCTGCCTATGATAATCAAACATCAAAGTCTCAGCCACACGCTTTCCTTCATCATAGCAGCTCCGAACTCCTATTATTCAAAAACAATGTATTTTGAGCTGTATATTCTTGTTAATTTGTTTTGTTTTCTAAATCCTCAAGTATTTGTATACAGAAAAAAGACTAAAAAAATATAAAGAAAAAGAATAAAAAAAAAAAAAGGAGTAACATATTCTGCCTTGATACAGAACAGTTTAATAGAAGACCACTGAAGAATAACAATGAAATCCTTTATTGATGCAGACATCTAGTATGCATCTAGTACAATCATGATATGTTTAAGAAGGCAAAGAAATCTGCTAAATAGCTAGTATATTACTGCAAGTTTGTTCCACATTATGGAACTTATTAGATATTTGCTGAAACAATAGCAATGGGCAGCCGACTGATCACATTGTGCAGTTCACTAGTATATTGTCTTTCATTTTTGTACTATTTTGGATAATAAATCATAGCTTATGACAATGATCAAGGAAAGAAGTTCGGTCTGTTCACTATCTGCCTGACATAAGTTCTCAGAGATATCATGATTTTTTGTACATGTCAAATACAGTAGACATATTTGTATATATACCTTGATCAAAATTTAAAGCCATTTTAAAGAAAATTAAGACAATAAGGAAAATCTTTCTACTTTCTTCAATGAAGATACATCTCCAGTCACAATTTCTAATAAGATAAATGGTAACCACCTTATAGATTATACAAAGGATCACAGGTTTAATTGGAGAGGAAAACCTACCAATTGGGTTCACATTTCCCCAATAGCTCTCGGGTTGGGGATGCACAAGAGGATCTCCATATACCTCTGAAGTTGATGTAAGCAAAATCCTGTTCAATGATATAATGAGTATAACTAGTTGATGATGCCAATCAAAGTAATAAGTAGACTGTAAATTCCCCAACCTGGCTCCAACTCGCTTGGCAAGTCCCAGCATGTTCAGTGTACCAATCACATTTGTTTTTATTGTCTGTTAAAGTATAAAAACTACTAGTTAGGAAAAATCAGTGGTTCTTCACAAGTTTAGAACAAATTTTGGTTGAAGATTTTGTCATTAAAAAAAATAAAAATCAAACATTTAAGATGATAAAGCAATAAGGTACATTTAGCTCAGGAAAAAATTATGCTCCAACTGCCTCTACTTTCATCAATGTGGCCAAAATAATTGTCTTACAAAAATGCCAACTAAAATTTGTACTTCTACTACAACAACCAATATTATAAGACATGGGCATTAATCAACATAGATTCCATAATATAACAAGGTAAATGATGTAAAACTTGAATGCCAGTATCCAAGGATTGTTGATGATGTTTCAAATCACCATATCTATTCATAGTAAAGTATTTATTAAATGGTCATTTGGATGTAAATCCAATTGCTTTTATTGTAATCAATTTATTGGTAAGCTACACACACAGTAGGCATTGAACACATGTCCTCAACCTCCACCTTGCTCTTGTACAAGGGGAGGAGGTGCCATTTGAGCTGGAGGCCTGGAGCTCATTCGCATTTTCAAATGAAAAAGAAATAGGTTCAAAAGATAGGACATTGCGGGAGGAGATAAACAATGCAGCAAGGAATTGTTGTTGACCACATCAAATGTTTAACAAAAAGGACATATAGGACTTCCTTGACAAGAAAAAGACAAGAAGCAGACACTTGTTAAATTACTGATGATACACACAAATATATATCTAAAAAAAGAATTAAACTTATATAATACACACCTTCACAGGATTGTATTTGTAGAAAATTGGAGAAGCAGGGCAAGCAAGATGATAAATCTGATCAACCTCGACCAACAATGGCTCAGTGACATCTATATAAGAAAAATCAAAAGCAAAGTGTAATTTATATTCATCCAAATTAATCCCACGAAGTGAAAGAAACAGGACAATAGTCTGTTGCAAAACTAACAAAGCACATAAGTTCAAAACGAAATACAATGATTATGGTGATTAGCACTCATCCTATAATGGGATATGGTGATTAGCACTCATCCTATAACGGGATTTGCATTTTCTGCCTGTGAATCAACTGAATTAACAGTAAAATACCCCTACATGACTGGAAATAACAGGATAAAAAGTTGAAAAAAATGCTGCAGATATTAGCCAACTTATTCGTAGGACAGCAATGCTTCATTTTGGCACAGCCTGATATTTTAGTCAAAGAGAGGACAATATACAAGCTAGATCTGAGATGTCAAGTACAGATCACAGTGGCACTTTAAAAGAATTGAGTGTATGCTAGCAAGATTGTATTTTAGGAGTAACTGAAAGTATATAACCATTAAAAAACATAAACTGAACCCATATTGCTGCTATGGATCTAAGTATCAAGAGAAGGAATAATTTAGTATCATAGAATTTCCATTGGAAGACTTAGAATTATAAACAATTGGAAGATACTAAAATTTTAAGAAAGTACCATGACGAATAAGCTCAAATCTTGGATGACCAATCCATTTTTTAAGGTTGTCCTTTGATCCAGTGAAGTAGTTATCAGCAACAATTACCTGAGTAGAAAAAATTTATGGAACATAGTCATCTTCATTGTTTTAGGTAATACAAATGAAATCAGTAGCCATACTTTTCGTTGGTATTAGTGTCTCAGATATGTGTAGAATAATAATCTTCCATAAACTTATTTTAGGCACAATTATCCCATAATAAACACAAAAACTGACACTGGATAATGAGAAAAGATGCTGACCTCATTTTTTTCATTTTCCATCAATCTATCGACTAGGTGAGAGCCAATGAATCCAGCTCCTCCAGTGACCAAAATTCTCATATTTGACTGTCATCAACAACGATAGCGAAAATTGAAGAGCAGATCAATCAACTAATTGATAAGAATGAAAATAAAAAATGCATGAAGATGTTAAATGGGCTGCTTATACACAATTATAAACTTCCTTCTGCAGTGCAGTGAAAGGAAAGAATTTCAAACCAAACAATGTTATAAACACATATCTGTTTAAAAGCACATAAGCACCGTAATGTTGAAACCAAAGAAATGGGCTAATTACAATCCATCCAATACTTAACAGGTAGAGATGATCTCTCAGCTTTAACAGATGTAAGCCTGAACTTTGATCAAAATACAGGATCTTATTAATTAGCCTCCCCTGCTTGTTTGTTAAGCTAATTATGGTAAAGAGACTCTAGGATAAGATAAATCAGCCCACCAATCATTAAGCACCAACCTACTACGATTAAGAAAAAGCCTGTCTAAAATTGAACCTAGTTCAAGCTATAGTTTTAGCCCCAAAAAGACAAACCAAATAGTTACCGAGCTATTCAGCAGATCCAATTGTACAAAAAGAATGAGATCAAATCAATATTAGATAAAGCAAATGCAATATGGACAGTAATTATGCAGAAATGATAACTGCCAACAAGAAAAGGCAACCACCCAGATGCAGAAATATCACAAATCACAATCACATAATAAGGGCAACCCCAAAAGGTTTTGATAATAATAATTAAATAGCTGTCATATAAATATTTAAAAAAAAAAAAAAAAAAAAAAAAACCCAAGAAGTGAAATTGAAATATCTCACCTGAAAGAACTTTGAAAATCGCAATGGAGACGGCAATGGTGGTGGCTTAGTTGTTGTTTGGAGATCCCCGTTTGAACTGTTCTTAGATGCCATTGCTCTCAGATCTCCTCCAAAACTCAATGCCTACACACAATTTCATTCCCAAACAATCAAACTCTGTAATTATTGTAATAATCAAAAAATTAACACAATCAAAGACAACAAAAATCAAAATTTTGAACAAAATTAGCCATAATTTTTTCGATTCAGAGAGAGAGAGAGAGAGAGAGTGAGTGAGTGAGAAAGAGGCTGACCTAACGGTTGGTTCAGAGGAAAAGGACTCAAGACCCCAATTACCCTTCTGATCCACGAAAATTCAACGATCAGAGACACATATTTATAGTACCATAACCAATCCAAAAATCGAAACTTTCTCCACCAAATAGTACTAGTTTTTTTTTTTTTTAAATAATAAATAAAAAAATTTAATTCAGAGCCTTCAAAATCAAGGAAAGTTTTTAAAGTCATCATGATTGCTCCTCGTTAACAATAACTTGAATTAGAAATCACACCAAACTTTTAATTAAAAAAAAAGAAAAGATTCTACTACATTTTAATGTAAATTTTAATTGAAATTGTTCATTACCTAATTAGAGTAGAGAGTAGTCAAGCATAGCTTTTATTGAAGGGTTTTGGGGATTAGCAAAATGAAGAGCAGAAGATAATTTTATAGTAGTTGATTAGTGAGATTTTAGGAGTGAGGTTTTGGGGATTAGTGAGCGATAATTATGGGATGGGATTGGGAAAATAAAAATAGAAAGTACAAGTTTTGAGTCGAAGACCGAGAAGTGAAGAAATATGCTTTTGGAATGTAATTGGAATCATCCGATGTAAGTGGGAAGGATGTTCCTTGCAACTTTGTCTAGTTAACGACAGAATTCGATACTCTTGCTCATGCATGAGTTGTCTTATACGCTTTACGTATCTGGGGGGTTCTGCCACGTGTACTCTTACTATAAGACCCACCATTGACCATTGTATGTATAAATGGAGTATTTTTAGGTGTACGGTAGTAAACTAGTCGAGTTTTATTAAGTAGTGTATGTTTAAACTTAACTCGTTAAGAAAAGTTAAAAGCTCGACTTGAGCTGTTGACAAGACTAAAAATAAGGTTTGAGCTTGAACTCGTAGAAAAACCAAAAAACTTGAATTTGGCTTAATTAATTAGTCAAATCAAGCTCAAACTTAATAACAAGCTCAAACTCAAGTGCAAGTCAAGGTTTTGAGCTTGAAATTTAAAAAATTACATTATTAAATGCTTAAATCTCTAAAATTAAGAAAAAAATATAGTATATCCATTTTAGCATTCGTCTAGTCCTACTTTTGATTACTCATTATTCAAATTAAAATTTTACATAATTAAATTTATTCATTCATTATTCCTTGTCTACAATTTCAACAGTTATTCAAAATACAATTTATACATTCACTTTTGATGGTGAACTAGAAAATACTTGTTTGTAATCTATATAAATATATATATATATATATAAAATCGAAGCCTCTGCTAGCACCACAATTTTCAACGTCAGCACAATATTTAAAAAATAAAAAATAAAAACAAAAACATTATAACACCTCAAAACCCTAGCAACCTTACCCCTCTCTCAAGTTAAGAAATATAAAGCCACAGTTTCTGCAAACTCTCTCTCTCTCCAAACGTAAATATCAAATTCAACCCCTTTAATTTCTCTTTATATTTTTGAGGCTTTTATAGAGTTATAGTGAGTTATGCTGATTTTGTTTTTTGTGTGTGTGTGTGTGTATAGATGGTCATAATACTCCGGTATTCTAAGAGAAGTTTGTGTTTTCGTTAATTGAAGGTCTTAGAGAGATAAGTGTTGCAGTTTTGAACATCAATACAAAAGACGATTTCATTGGTAGCAGAAAGTAATTAATTTGTCTCATATTTTTGTTTTTTGAATTGATTTTGTGTGCTTTTTAGACCCTTTTGGATCAATTTTGTTAATTGGGTGTTTTTTTTTTTTTTTTATAGGGTCCAATTGGGGAAGGTTCTTTCAAAGGGTTACGATGACCGCACTTGGTGTCTATATACTAATAGTGGGGGGTAAGTGCTATAAATTACTAACCCTTTTAAGTGTATAATCTATTTCTAAAATTATCTATAATATTTTGTCCTCCGAAAATTTTATCTCTTCAATTTTAGTATATTGTGTTTTTTAAGTTATAGACAGATTTTCTTTATTTCTTATTTTCAATAATAAATCATTTTATTGCAATACCGGTAATTATTTGAAAAATCCAATATGTTCATATCTCTATAGAATAGAGAATAGTAAAAGCAAATTTTATTACAACTACTTAAATTGAGTTGACTTAATTCCGTACAATTGCAAAGTATAGCATGAAAGATAATGGAATTAATTGTTGTAATTTTTATTTTCTTTCCATGTTTTGAATTTCCATGTTTTTATTGTTGATGAGAAATTAAGGCTCAGTTGCACAATATGTGTAAATTCTTCAGAAGGTTACTTTAAATAGTAAGTCAATGTGTCTCTTACATTTGGGTATTAGTTAAAATTATTTTCAAATGATTGTACCAATAAAAGTGAATGTGTATAAATTTTGTTTAATTATCCCGTGCATCGCACTGGTTAGCGACTAGTTATTATAAATGAGAAAATACTAACATGTTTCATAACTTTACTTTAGATGGCTAATGAGAAAGGATCATATGTGGTCCACTTAATTTATTTTTAAATGTAACTATAATCTAAAGTGGTTTTTAGTCAGTTTAGAGTTAAGGAAAAAAAAAAATTAAGGTAATAGGTAGTGGTCTTATATTGGTCGTGTCATTATTAAGATATGTGTAATGAATATATTTAGTTAACACACATAAACTTATAAATGACTTTATACTTGAATTATTTTGTAGCAAACCTAATAATTCATGAGCTTGTTCGTGAACAATTTTTTTTTCCTTGGGCTTGGCTTGTTTATTAAACAAGCCTAAAACTAAGATTCAAGCTTGGCTTATTTATAAACAAACAAACATAAATGAGTTTTTTATCGACCCGCACTCAAGTTGTTCATTATCGACTTGGTTCATTTATAGTCCTAGGTGTAGACTGTCAAATAAATATCTATTTATATAATCTTTTTCACAATATTTTTGTTATTTATTTATTTTTTTGTAAATAAAAAATGATTAGAGGATAAGGATGAGAATTTTATCTCGCTCTGCTTGACCTGCACCACCTTGCTTCATCCTGCGTGGGTTTTCACAACCCCGTAAAGATGGTAGAATGAGAGTGGGGCAAGATTTTAGCCTCGCATCATGAGGTGAGGCGGGGATAAGTTAAAACTTTTTAGACCTACCTCACCCTGTTCCCGCTCCGCGTTGATAAGGTTTATAATTGTAAATTTTGTATACCTTAAAACCATACTATTCAAATAAACATATCAATATTATTTTATTTTATTCTACCCAATGTGGCTCTCTGCTTTTATTTTGTTATTATTATACTATGAGATTTTTGTTTTTGTTATGATATTGTCTTGTTAAACACTTTGATAATATTATTCAGTTTTTGCTAAAAATTAGTTTGATTTGATAGGATAAATTTAGTTGTAATTTCAAGTATTTTTTTTTAATGAAACAAGTTTTATTAAAAAAAATGCAAATAGTTGTGGGGCAAATTCATAAGAAGTAAAGTTTTACAAGATAGGGCAGGGCTTCCTAAGGCCCCAAGGGATGGGGATAGGGTAAGAAGATTTTCCCCATCATGAGGGGCGGGGCAGGGGTAGGGGCGAAGACCCCATCCTTCAGTCCTACCCCGCCCTGGCCCATTACCATCCCTATTTGAGCAGGCGACCATTGTAGCGTGATGAGGAACTCGAATGTATGTTCTGAGTTGTGTTGGCCTAAACCCTTACCACTAGGCACAATATTTGTGTTATACCATTTTATTATTTTAATAATAATTTATCATCTCAACCATTACAACAAATTTTATACTGTGGTTTTAAACTTATTATAAATAATTAAAGGGGTTAGGGACACAAAAGTTGTTATTGACATTTTTCACAAACTATCTATTTGATCCCTTAAAAGTGGGTTCCAGCTAACTCAACTGGTAAAGTCTCTGATGGTTATATAAGAGATTTGGGGTTTAATCTCCACCTACACCAAAAACTGATTGGTGTCTTGGTTTGATGATAAAGAGCTATTACAACAAATTTTCTACTGTGGTTTTAAACTTATTATAAATAATTAAAGGGGTTAGGGACACAAAAGTTGTTATTGACATTTTTCACAAACTATCTATTTGATCCCTTAAAAGTGGGTTCTAGTTAATTCAACTGATAAAGTTTTTGATGGTTGTATAAGAGTTCTAGAGTTTAATCCCCGCCTACACCAAAAACTGATTAGTGTCTTAGTCTGATAATAAAGAGCTATTATCAGAAGTGGACGTCATAAGTTGAAACTTTCTCTTTAAAAAAAAAAAAAATTGATCCCTTAAAAAGGACGTAATTAAAGTATTAAACCAATTTACAATCCTTAATTATATTATTATTACCATATTTGTAATTATTATGTTATAAATATTACAAATAGAAGTCATGTACACGCATAACTCACCCAAAATGATTACCATTTGCATTTTAAGTTTACTATATTTGAATTTATAATCAATACACAATCAAATTCTCCTTAATGTCATAATTAAACCACCATTTTACCTTATAGAATGTAATTATATTATTATTACCATATTTAAACCACCGTGCATATTTGGCGCAATGCTCACTCCACAAGTATAAGGGCAAGTTTGGTACACTGTAATGATTATTACATGACAATAGGAATAAGTATTACAAGGAATACATTAAGTTGGAATGTAATAAGTATTACTATTCATTAGCTTGGTGACCCTTTAGGAATAGAATTTTGAATATGCATCTACAATTTAGTAAAGTATAAAAAGAATGTGTAATTAAATCATTTTTAAGTCAAATTTCCTAAAACACTTATTTTAGGGTGTTCAAAATAGAGCTAATAATTAATAACAAGGAAAATTTATTTAATTTTCTTTTGAAGATGTCGCAACTAATGGCTTTTTGGAAAATTTTAAAAAAAAGTTATTATATAAGATGAAGGAATAGATATTCAATACTTTTGATAACGAATAATTATTCCTCATTTTGAAGAATAGCTATTTATAAGAAATAACTATTCATTGTAATAAAAACATAACCAAACAACCGAATAGTTATGCCATAGGAATATCTATTACATTACAGTGTCTATTACAATCTACCAAATGTGCCCTAAGTGCTTGTGAGGGGTGCCCTAAGTGCTTGTGAGGGACAAGGGCAAGATTCAAGTATCTAAGAGAGAACTTCACACACACACACACACACACACACACACACACACACATATATACTTAGATTATTTTAGAGTAAAATTTCTATTTCGTATAAAACAAAAAAATTCTCATATTTATAGTTATTATGTTAAATATTACAAATAGAAGTCCTCGAGTCTTTTTATTATTATTTTTTTTATGTGAAATAGAATTCTACTCTTGCCTACTTTAAGTGTATATGTGTGAAACTTACTCCTGGAAACTTGAATCCCAATCTTTACCCCTTACAATCCTATAAGTACTTATACTTGTGGAGTGACCATCATGCCAAGAATGTGTGATGGTGAAGTTCTTAGGTCTTAAAGTAACATATAACTAACCAAAAAAAAAAAGAAAAGTAACATATAACTAACCAAAATTATTACCATTTGCATTTTAAGTTTACCATATTTGAATTTCCAATATTTTTTTTTTAGAATACTAAGTATTTTTAACACACACACACAAGGAGAGGGGAGAGGGTTTTTTTAGAGAAATTTACAGTGGTGTATATCCAAAAGATCTACCACACAATAAAGTATTCCATAATGAGGAAATTAAAGATCTACCACACGTTTGAGGTTAAAAACATTTGAGATGAATAATCTGAACATAAAAAAATGACTTAATTAAGCCACTATTTTCAATTCCAAACCTTTATTATATTATGATTACCATATTTATAATTATTATGTTATAAATAGGCTAAATTGAAAATTACACCCTTAAGGATTTGGTGTACCCTTATGCATGTATCTATAAGGTGTAAACTCCCCCTTTGCGAATGTATTGTAGTTATATTACCTTTTACAGAATAAATTTTATAGGGACTTGGTGTAAACTCTTTGGTTTACACACTCCAATAAGGACATGTCTCATTATCATATTATTAAAATATAAATACATCTGATCACATAAGATAACATCTCAATAAATACCATATTTTAGTTTTAAGTATAAAAAAGACTAATATGATGTTATTAGGTGTGGTAAAATGCAATGAGTTTTAAGTAAAAGACTGATGTGACAATTTCTTATTAGATTGTGTGAAACATGAGTTTTGCACCCAATCTTTATCAAATTCAGACTCTACCTTTTAACATTTTCTAAATTGAAGTAATAAGGAATGAATAAGCTATACTATCTCTCTCCCTTTCTGTCTCAAATTTATGTAAAAGAAAGTGAAGACACTAGCAATAAAATCATGGTTGATGTCATGAACCTTGTAGTTTAATGACATTACTTGGTCTCTTTTTTTTTAAGGAGAACTAGGGTTTAAATCCCCTCACACACTTGTAACAATTTAATTATGCTAAAAGTCTTGTAATTCAATAAGCATAGCCTGCTTTTATTTATGATGAAAACCAAGGTTCAAGGTTATTCATTTTCGTTGTTATAACTGTGAGATTATTAAAAAAGAAATTGACAAGTTCCTTATCTCTGCATTCTAGAGTTGTTAATTAAACCGTTAAAGGAAATTTTATTTGAGATCAGTATACACGTTGTGGCTGTAGTTTAGTGGTAAGAATTCCACGTTGTGGCCGTGGAGACCTGGGCTCGAATCCCAGCAGCCACATTTATTTTTTAATGCTTGTATTATTTACTGTTAAACAACCCTAAGTTGTATTGTGGGCTTAGGAAGTTAGGCCCCTCAATTTTTTGGGTCAGATCCATAGGCCCATCATTGATTAGAGCAATTCTTCATTAACTCCGAAAACAACGATATCTTTTTTCTTTTTCTTTTTTGGATGCGAAACAAGTAACGATACCTTGATCGACCGTTATCCCTATGTACATAGACTTGAACGTTCACTAGCTAGTGCCTAGTTGGATAGAATCCATATCCGATTCCCTAGGATCCATAACCTCTCACATTGTTGATTGTTCTTCTTGGTTTCACAGGTACAATCTCTAATATATGCCCATTTTATTTTGTTTCTGTTTTCTCTAACAGTTGAATGTCTTTCTATTTTTTTTTTACTATGATTGCCTTGCTCATTATGATTCATCTTATTCTGTTCTTGAACGGTATATTCATTGTTACCAACTGAATTTGAAGTTTGACTTCGCCTAGTATATGAAACAGTTGTGACTGGGCTGGGCTATATATATGACACATGCTTTAGTTTTTATAAGGAACTTCAGTTTTATTTTGTAATATCATAGATGGCTGGACCAAAATGGGAGGATTTGCAAACGGACTGTTTGGTGAATATTCTTACAATAGTGGGCACGGAGTCATTGCTATATGACATTCCCTTTGTGTGCAAGTCATGGTATAGAGCGAGCCTTGATCCTTCATGCTGGAAAATTATTAATTTTCAAGAATTTGTTCATCGGCCGCCTTTAACAAATGAATATTTGAAGTTGATAATCAATCGTAGTCGAGGAAATGCTACTTCAGTCATGCCCCCTACCTCGTGCCCAGATGAGGTGTTAAGATATTTAGCAGACGAGTAAGTTCTCTAGTTTTATACCTTAATTAACAAAAAAAAAAAAAATGTTTGTTTAATCAATCCCATTGTCAACTGTTCACAATGTCTTAGTTTAGCCTCCCCTAATTCATTGTTCTTATATATATATATATATGTTATGTGGTATGTGGTGTGGTGTCATGATTGTGCACATGATTAAATGGTTACTTCTAATTAAAGGCTGGTTGGCAATGTTGTTGAGACCTAGTCTCACTCTTGTATATAAAGAATCAAAATAAATAGCCAATAGCTAGGATGCACGAACACGGACATAGACATTGCTACGGGTACGATATGAGCAATTTAAAAAAAAAATTGTAATATGATATGGCAGATAGGACACCGTTATGACTCAAGTACTGCACCCTAAATATATGTGCTTCCTAGGCCAAAAATCCTGAATGATTTTTACGAGTTTTTAAACTTAACTTTGCATGAATTGCAAACATTAATTTACTTTTTCTCACATCCTCGCTGCTTCCCTAATCTTTGCAAGGTGCATATATAGCCATAGGTCGTGGTGTAGAAGATTAGCAGATCTTGCTAATAGAATTGAAGAATCCGTATTGACATTGATGCATTTCATTTTCTCCAGGTGCCCTGAGTTGAAGGCTCTATGTTTGCCATCTGTGATGGGGAAGAATTCTTCATTTGTTCTGTTAGAAGTCATAAGTAAGTGGAAAAATCTGGAGCTGTTGAAACTTGGAAGTCCTTATAGCGTTCACATGGAAAAGATACTGGAAAAGATACTTGAAGAAATCAGTCTTCACTGCAAGAATTCCTGTCATTTAGAGATTGTTATTATTGAACTTTTTTGGAGAGAAGTAGTGTCAGCCATTGTCACCTTTCTGCCAAACATAAAGTACTTATATCTGAGAGATGGATTCATTGATCAAGAGAGTTTAGAGATAATTCTGCAGGGCTGCAAGGAGCTTTGTGCATTTGTTTTTTATGGTTTAAAACTTTAAATCGGATGAACAATTACTGGAACTTGCTTCACATAGATCAGTGTCATTTGGGGTTGATGGAGGGAGCTTGTGGTTGTCTAATGACAAATTGAGGATGCTAAGGAGGGCAAAGTTGTTGTTTGAGTTGAGGCTTCTCTCTTGTCGAATGAATTTGTTTATGAATGATTACTTTTCTATTCTAATTAAGTAGTGTAGTCTGATTATTCAAAAAAAAAAAAAAAATGGCAGATTAGTTTGATTGTTGCGCTAGAAGAACTATACTTGTAAAGCCTTCTTTATTTCAGTCAAGTAAATGATTTTTTGTACTATTTCTGTTCTCTTCTACATAAGTTTTGGGTGGGTCTTGGAGAGGGATTGTGCAACACCAGATTTGGCGGTTGTGATTGATGCTGATAAGTTTCATGAACTTTTTGAATAAATTGTATTGTGAGAACAAGTGGAGGAATCACAAGTGTGTTTGCTACCACTATAAGTTTGCATCAAGAATCAACATTAAGTCCATATCTCTTTGCACTAGTGATTGAAGAGATCACTAAACCGACTCAAGAGGAAGTCTCTTGGTGTATGCTTTTAGTGAATAAAAACTAGAAGTAGAGTTAATGCCAAGTTAGGAATTTGGTGAGACACCTTGGAATCTAAAAGCCTTCGTTTAAGTAGGCCTAAAACAGAGTAAATGGAATGTAAGTTTAATAAAAGTGGAAACAAAGATGAAGCAGCAATAATACTTGATGGCCAAGAGATACTAAAGAGTGAGAGTTTTTGATATCTTGGATAATAATTCATAAAGATGGAGAGTAGATGAAGTGGAGAAGCGCATTAGGAGTATTATGTGACTGTAGAATGCCTTAAAAGAAAATTTTTGTATGACTTTTACATGACCAACTATACTTTATGAAACTGAATGTTGGGTGGTTAAGAAGCAACATATCATAAAATGAGAGAAGTGGAAATGTGAATGTTAAGATAGATAAGTAAGAAACACAGAAGGATAGGATTCAAAATAAAGAGATTTCCTTAAAGATAGGGCAACCCATGAAAAAGATTAGAAAGAGTTGCTTGAAATTGTTAGGTCATGTTCAGAGGAGGATGGAGAATAATGAACTGGTAAGAAAGATTGAGTTAATCTAAGTTGAGGGAGTGAGAAAAGGTAGAGGAAGACCAAAATAACATTAGTAGAAGTAATAAAAAATGATATATTAATTAAGAAAGTAACAGAAAACATGATTTCAGATATAATAGGAATGTAGGATCCATAGCTAATACCTAATTTTAGAATTAAGGCTTTATTTTTATCGTTTAAATAAATTCTATTTGCATATGGTAGTTGTGTAAGAGCGGGAATAGAATAACTGAAATTTTGAGATTAGATTTCTATGATTTGTTAGGTTAGAAATAATGGAAAATCCATGGCCATGACAGGTGGAGTAAATCTTGGGGTGCTATTTAGGGTTGATATGAAAAATGTTTGGATGCTTAGAAAAGGAGGATTGTACAGAAAGTTAGGTGACTAGAAATTAAGTGTTTGGGTGCCTAGAAAATATTGTAAAGAAAAAAAAAAATTTTATTTAAATTAAGATTTTAAAGAATTCATTTTAATTATTTTATGCTATTTAATTGACTTGGCACGTTCAATTTACATGTCAAGATTTGATTAGTCCAACAAGTATACAGACTTAGGTGTCATTTGATGAACTCATTAGCAAATGCATAGTCAGAAGGACTCCCAATCAAAATGATAGGTAACCTCTTTCTCAAAAAAAAAGAAAAAAAAGATAGGTAACCTTAGAGAACAAATAAAAAATCTTAAACTTTTGGGGGGCAAAAATAAAATTACCCCAAACTTAAAGAGTGTAAATTTCAATTTAGTCTTTATTTATTATTTTTGAGGAGATTGATTGAGGTCCTATTCCAAAAAGTGACGCATTAACTTTTGATGCATTATCTACGCAATGAAGAAGGATGAGAAACTTGAATACGTTTGTTTCGAGATTTTTTTTAAAAATAACTAAATCCTTTAAACTATTTTATTAGTAAGGCAATATTTCAAACTATTTTTGTCCCTAGTAATTCGAGTCTGTTAGACTCGATTTTGCCATTTGAAAATACACTTGGAAATCGAGTGTGAGACACTCAATTTTCAAACTCGAGTTTCTCACACTCGATTTTCAAGTGCATTTTTAAATGGCAAAATCGAGTTTATTAGACTCGAATTGTTAGAAATGAAAATAGTTTAGAAAGTTGCCCAACTAATAATATTGTTTCGGATTTATAGTTATTTTAAAAAAAAATCCTTTGTTTCATCGTTCAACGTTTTGAGAGACTCAATTACCAATATTATCCATATCTATACTATTATTTAAGGGCCTTTTTTCTGTTTGGATTTCTCATTTTTTATTTAAAAAATGCCCATTTACTTTTATGTTTAAGTAGAGATAAAACTAAAGGACAATCTGGTAAAAATACAATTCTAACTCTCACTAAAATATTGCCTAAAAAATAGTACTACTTTTCTGTTAATTTTCAAATTCCTTTATCCACTTATAAATTACATTCTCAAAATAAAAACATAAGTTTTTTTTTTTTGGGCTACAAAAAAAGCCTCATTGCATGCGCAAAGCGTGTGTGATGAGGTTAGTGTACTTAGAAAGAATTTGGTATTGCGATCTCCTTCCTACATCCATGAGACTCTCAATATTTGTTGCTAATAAATTTCTTCTTGAGCTAATAATCCCTTAAGATATGAGCCCGGTGGGTTTTTATTTTTTTATTTTTTTTTAATTTGAAAAAGGATAAGAGGTAAGAGGTTCTTAGGTTGTAAACTGTTGAAGCAAATGTGGGTTAATGGGAGAGTGGTTCTATTTTGTAGACAGTGTTCTATTATGTATATTGTAAGGGCGGTTTTTGGGGCCCAGGACCAACAGGCAAGCGATTCTGGCCCAAAAGACCCTCAACAATGAATTTATAGAGAGTAGGTCACAGAACTAGGTCTTGACAGAGTAAACGTGGTTATAAACAAGCCATGCAACCATTTGGACGTGGGGATGTTCCGTTAAGCTTCTTGGGATAACAGTCCGTGGGACTATATCTTATACTTTGTTTACATAACTCCTTTTTCTTCCTCTCTCTCTTCGATCCCTTGGCCATGGGGATTTTCTTCTCTTATATAGCATCCTTCGAACGATAATGACCCTACACTTGTTAATCATCTGGGCCTTTACTTGAGTGTTTGCCCCATAGGACATCCTCCTTCTTTTCTGTGAGTTGCACTGGCCAAGATAATTCTGTTCTCTTGTCCTTTCCACATTAATGCGGCTGGAAAAGTAGCTTCCTTGCATTTAATGCGGCAGTTGTGGTTGCCCCCTGAACGTCCTGCATTTTCCCTTAATTTTGGATGACCTTTCACCAGGTAAAGGGTGTGAATCGGACTCCTATTTGGTGCGTCCGAGGAGGTATTCCTCCTCGGACGCCCCTTAAGCAAGCCCGGCCCAACATGATTGGGCTGGGGGGTCCTCTGCCCGTGTCTTCGCTTCCTATTATGGTTGGGCTTAGCACGAGTGCCATGGCCCAACGTCGTCTGGTGAATTTTACCCCCACATATATAGTATTATTATTTTTTAAATATATAATTTTATAAGGAAGTCTAGAGTATATAGTATTACTGCACACTCATTCAAATAGGATTACAATCCTAATATTGATAAATTGTATATACCAACAACTTATATTAATTAGGCACTCATAAAATTAGGATGAACATATAATTATTTTAAAATTACCTAAAAAATAAAAGCAGATAACAAAAAAGGGATTTTGATTTTTGCTCCTTCCTCGTTAGGGGGAAAAAATTCCTTTGGGGTTGAGGTGGAAGATGGATGTTTGGCAAAGAAACAAAAGTGAATAATTCATTATTCTTCTTCTTCCTCAAAAATTTACACATAACATTGAAGATTGAAGATAAAAAAAAAAATACACATAACATTTGAATAGTTGAGATAAGTAACACACTACTGCCGACATTTGCATGTGAGTCTTTTTCTTAGTTTCTTTCCTTCCTCTTTGACCCCCTCTCTTTTCCTTGATTTCTTTAAACTTCGAATTTTTCTTCCAATCTTATATGTGATTATTATTGTGTGACTAGTTGGCTAGGCCTAAAGCTAAATCAATACCAAACATCTTTGTCCAAGTGGTAACTCCCATGCACAAAGTGTTGTAGTGGGGGTTCAAGCTGCAATAGTAGCCTTCAGTAGATATTCATATTCTATCAATTCTCAAACAAATAGAGGCTAGTTGAGTATTTATTAATATTTTCATGATTTAAGTTGTGCTTTAAGTTCATGACAGCATGGTTGAATTGTGTGTATATATATATATATATATATATATATATATGTATGTGTATACAAACAAATTAATACATTTTAAAATTACTATTAATCTCTTTAAAATTTTAATCCTTGACTGGTCACATTATATCAAGTTTATTTTTTTAATTGTCCAAGTGACTAAGTTAGTGAGTTATCCAAGATAACTTTATATATATATATATATATATATATATACACACACTAAAATACACTCTTAGAGCATTCACATCAGCTCTTGTATAAATGTGTAAAATACACATTTTGGTCACTTTTACACATTTTGAACCAAAAAACAGACTACATCAGTCCATTTAAAATCGTGTATAATCATCTAAAATTTTCAACGAGCTTCAGTACCCGTGTAAATTTACACGGATACTGCATGTGTATTTAGTTTTTTATTAATTTCCGTTCGCACCAATTTTTCTCTCTCTTTTCCGTGCACAACGACCTCAACTCCTCATCTTCTTTTCCTCAGATGCACACAAACACACCCACACACAAACACATCCACACAGAAAAATCAACATAGAGATACACTTGCTAAAAAAAAAAAAAAAAAAACAGAGATACACAAACACACCCACACACAAACAAACCCAAATGGAAAAACAAAAAAGAGACAGATCGGTGCTTATCGGAACGATCGGAGCTCGTGGGTATGGGTCTTGCCTGATTGGAGCTAGGGAGATCGGTGCTTGTGGATCCGAGCTAGGGAGAACTGAGCTGTGGATCGGTGCTTGTGATCGGAGCTGTGGATCGGTGCAGTTGTGGATCGGAGCTGTGGATCAGTGCAGCTGTGGATCAATGCTTGTGATCGGAGTTGTGGATCAGTGCTGTGGATCGGAGCTGTGGTCGGTGCTGCTGTGGATCGATGCTTGTGACTGATTCTTCTAGATCCCTCGCTCTTTTCCGTTTTCAGCTTTCGTGTTAAAGCTTTTCTCCATGGGTCTTCAGCTATGAGATGGATCGGCTCACTCTTTTCCGTTTTCAACTTTCGTGTTAAAGCTTTTCTCCATAGGTCTTCAGCTATGAGATGGATCGGCCATGAGAGGAGAGAGAGCTCAAGTATAAAAATGGGTATGGAGAGAGATAGACCGAGAGGGAGAGACTGGGTATGGAGAGATAGAAGAGAGAGAGCAAGAATTAGAAAATATGGTAGAGAGAGAGAGAGAGCGCGCGTATTAAAATTGGTAAAATGGGTTAGTTGTAAGAAATAATAAAATAATTGAGAAAATTGATTATTTAAATAAAAGATGTGATAGAATAGATGAATTGATGTGGGTGTTTTGTATAAGTGATGGTGTAAAATAGAAAAAGTAGGTTTTTGGTGTAAAATAGATGGAATCTTTTAGATGAGCTGATGTGAATGCTCTAGTTCCATTTTCATAAGAGCTTTACCATCTATCTCTAATGGTAGTCTCACTATTAAATGTTAGATAGGTGTTGACATGTCACCCATATATTGCCTACTGTCATAATAAGTCACATCATCCATATTTGTTGGATGAAAAAAAAAAGCCCAAATCTGAAATGTCCCCAATACCAATAGCAGTAGGAATAGGTTAGTGGTGAGAACGAGTTATACAAGGCAGACATAGGAGTAATGCGGACAAAGCTGGGCATGATGAGCTTCCTCGTGCCCAACGGCAAGGTGGTCCCAGTCCCTGGCTACATTGTCGTTCAGGTTAATACCTCTGAGCGAAGGACAACAAGCTCACAAAGCTAGAGAATTGGGTCATCTACAAAAGGTTAGTGTCATCCACATGCACCATCTTTGGGAATTCTATTTGGTGCCTCTGGAACAGTTTGAACCTAGCCGGCCGCTTGTGTTTGATGACATTTTCAAGAAGGATGATCTTGTTGATGTGGTCGACACACACCACCACAGAAAGAGCTTCCAAAGGCTTCGATTTGTCTTTACCACTTTTTTAGTGCTATTTTTTTTTTTTTGGTGCTCAAAATCATAGATCCATCTATGATTCTATATCACACTTCTTTCTCTCTCTCTCTCTCATTTTTAATTATATTTTAAATTTTGGCTAAATGAGAAAAGCCAAGTAAAATTATTTTTGCTAGGTAAATTCATTATAAATACGCTAAGAGGAAACTATTCATTAGGGGGTATGCAGCGAACCCGCCAAAACTAGCTCAACCCAACTCAACCTACTGGATTAGGTCGGTTTGTAAGGGTTGATAGATTGAGTTAGGTCATGAATTTATTTATTTATTATTATTATTATTATTTGCCCTTCTTCCTAAATAAAACCTAAATCCTAAGTTCTTAGTGTTACGCTCTTGATTATTTGTGGTTGTGTTATTCTAATGCTCAATTTAATAATAATAATAATAATAATAATAATAATAGTAATTTAAAAAAAAAAATTTGTCAAACCCATAGGTCCAACCCGACCCAATGAGATCCAAGTGGGTTGGATTGGGTTAGGGTGAATCCCTGTGATGGCCGATGGGTTGGGTTGAGTTGGATTTTTTTTAACCCAACATGATGGATTGGGTTGAAAAAACTCCTTAACCAAACCCATGCATACCACTACTGTCCATAAACATGTATAAAAAGAAATTTCCTAAGTGATTTGATACGTGTGAAGGCTGCAGTGATTTGATACATGTGAAGGCTGCTGCAATGGCGTACGTATATCTCAAAATTTTTATAACCCATGATTACACAGCTCATAAGGTCATGATCAATATAATGTATATATATTGATTTGATTGTAAACAAGAATAAAAAGATACTATTCATTGAAAAAAAATCATCAAATATAAAGTTACTACACTTGCACACATCCATTACATCAATAATACAGCTTTGATGGGGACAAATAGCTTATGGGTAAAATTCAGGTCCAGTAACTTAGATGCAATATATTACCCATAGATTATTATAAACTTTAATTCAAAAAAAAAAAAAAAAAAAAAAGAGAGAGAAAAGGGAAAGAAGCTAACAGCTATTTGCTCTATGAAAAAAATTACATCTGATTACAGAGAATATTATATAAGGCACTACAGCTATCAAATAATTATAAAGAAAGCAACCAAAATCTTGTAAAAGGCGGATTGTATAACACACATATATCTACCTTAAGGAAGAACAAAGCGCCAATAGAAATGAAAAGGTTGGTCCACTCTTACCTCAATGAGGCATGGGACGGCTTTCAGGATCATATAAGCCAGCAATAACAGCTATGAAAACCCACAACATGAGCATGCTTATTATGGCAGTCCTCAACACCTGGTCACAGTTACCATTTAGGTGCATATCAATCCCATCAGCTGGATACGGTGCAGGTGGATCCTCACCATCACTAACATCTGCGATATGATCAAACTTGTTCATCTTATTTGTAAGAGGCTGCTGCCTAAAACAGATGCTGATGGTTGAACATTTTGTGCATGTGCATTTACCATCAAGATATGATGGTAATTCTTGAAGGTAATCAGAGAGAACCTTCTTGTACATCTCCCCTACAATTTTCAACTTTTTCCGAGTGATGGGCTTTAGAACCTGAGAAACAGCCAGAGATTTGAAATCAAAACAAAGCTCATACAAGAGAAACTGAAAAGCAAAAACATCAAACATTTAAAGACCAATCGGACAAACTTACTTGAATAAAAGTTTTAGCAATAACACGAACAACTGGAGGAAGACGAATAACAAACAAACAGCCAAGACGGTTTGGGAAGTGGTCTTGCAGAAGGTAAGAACAGGATCTCAACATTTGCATTGGAATTTTCAAAGGAGATAACCCTTCACAATCCACCAAAACTGTAATTTTCGAATTTTCTGAATCAACTAAACGCAAGACTCCATGCTCTATCTGAGATACTGTAGTTATAACCATTGAATTAGTTACAATACCACATGGAAAACTGATGGGACAAATAGGATAAAAATAAATACATAAATAATAGAATTTTGCACTTTGAGACAAATGTAAATGAGTTGTTTTAAAAAGACTCAAAACCATCTGATAGTAAAGACTTAATTTGGGTTCCTCACTTACAAGAAAAATATATATTAATAGCAGGAAGTTGCACACGAAAATATTAGGCAAAAAGTACATTTTTGGTTCTCAACTTTTAGGGAAAATTTCATTTTAGTTTCAGAAAACTAATTGGGTCAATTTAATTCCCAATTTTTTCAACATGTTTCAATGTTACTCATGTTGTCATCGAATCACAGAAATTACTGAGTTGATGGTAACTTGGAGTTGTAGTTTTCCTCTCGTTTTGGAGTCTGTTTGGTTGCTAAGAAAAATTTTGAACAAAAGAAAAGGAAACGAATAGAGAATCTGGAATTTGTGTTTTGTGCTGTATCGATTGGGATTTGATTTAGAAATGTGATTTTATTAGGGAGAGGTTTTTGGAAGTTGTTGGTACTTGGTTGTCTTGAACAAAATTAGTTTTTCTTTGATTTTCTTGAACTTTCTGGAGAAACAAAAAAGAGATTAAAAAAAATTTGTGAGTTGTCTAAAACTCTAAATTGTGCCACATAAGCTGCTAAAGTGTCTATTTTATGTCCTAAACTCTTTTTTTTTTTTTTTTAATTTTTTATTGTAATGGAGTGATACATAAGCATTTTATTAGACAAATCAGCTGGTCCCATGAATCAGACGACTACAAAGGTAATATTGAACATGGTTTTAAAAAAAAGAACTAAACTAACACAATTAATTTTGTAAAGACCAAAATGAAATCAATCAATCAATCTATATATATAAAAGTAGGGTCTTCATGTGGGAGAACAAGAGGTTCTACATTCTGTTCATTTAAACTTCCACCTCATCAATAATTAATATTTATGTCAAAAATGGCAGATGCATTTATTTCAATGTATTAATAAAGTTCAAAGAATTTGCATCATTCTCTGTGTGTGTGTGTGAGAGACAAACCATTTACACCTTATAAGTTTGGTTAATTTCACTTTAGTCCACTTGATCCGGACACAAGGTACAAGCTCCCAATTATACGCATGTATGGGAGGAAGAACAAAAAAAAGACAGCCCAACCTGTGGCCTTATGGATGGAGCCTGTTAGTAATTGGGCTTGAGATTAAGCAAACCTGAGCATTTAATAATTAGGCTTTATGCATTTTATTGTTAGCTATTTAAGCACTTTTTCTGATTATTGTAAGACAGTTTTGAGAATTATAAAAAAAGTGTGTTTCTTTTTACACTAGTGCCAACTCCAGTTTTGCTTGGTGCTGACTCCAAGCAACCCTTAGGTGCTAACTCCTAGGGTTTATTTTTGATTCTATTGTTGTTTATTTGTTCCATTGAAATAGTGTGGTTGTCCTACGTCACTACTAAACTTAAAGTTTGTCATCTTCGCCTGTTAACCTTAGTAGCCTAAAGTTTTACCATGTGACACATTCTTAGAGAATAAAGCAAATTCAAAAAATATCCAACAAAAACAATTTAACAAGCAATCAAGAATGTAAAAAGAATAATAATTTTTTTTTAATAAAGATTTATTGATATAAAAAAAAGAGACACCCAAGTAAACAGGGAGTATACAAGGGTGCACATATCAAATACAAAAATTATTTAAATCAAGTAAATCCAAAATTGAAGAAAAGGGTTGGTTTCTCCACACTAAGAACCAGTCCAATAAGATTATAAAAAATAAATACTTGAGATCAGGCACAGAATGCTCACTGCCTTCAAAACGTCTACTATTTTTTCTTTCCAAATACACTACATCATACAATGAGGAACAACAATCCATATATATCCATTACGATGTCGATGGCAACCAAATCGACCTTGCCAGCAAGCACAAAGCTCAACAACAGACATTGGCATAACCCAACAAACTCCAAATAAACCAAAAACCATATCCCACAGCTCCAAAGCAACAAGATAATGAAGGAATAGATGGTCAACAATTTCACTATTACACTTGCATATATAACACCAATTATGTTCTTAAGTTAGAAAAGTAATTAAGTATTTACCAATTTACTCTAAATTATATGTTCATATTCTAAATTATATTTACCAACTTAATTAAGTAATTAAGTATTTACTAGTTAGAAAAGTAATTATATGTGCATATTCTAAATTATATTAATCTTAACAAGTTTAAATTTTCCCTTTATCTAATGGCATGTGAATAATTGAAGCTTAGTCCTCAAATATTATAGTGCTTAGTAAGTATTATAAATTAGTCATAAAAATAATTTCTTATCAACTATTTCAAAATAAACTAAGTATTATAATTAGTCATAAAAACAATTTCTTATCAACTATTTCAAAATAAACTTATAGTATACACGGGCATCGCGTAGGAGATTGAATAGTTCACCCTAAAAAGTCATTTTTCCCCCTATTTTCCCCTCCCCTTTCCATCCTCTCCCAAATCACCCCCAACCAAACAGGCCCTAAAAGTTGAGAAGCAAAGAGTGATTTTTGCCAAAAAAAATTATTAATTGCTCCAAACAATTGTTTGCTACATTATCAAAAAATTCTATTTAAAAAAAAAAAAAAAATTGTTGTCAAACTTGACGTACTAACTGAGCCAATGATGCTTTGAATGCCATATAATTGACCGCCAAATCTATAGTTCTTTACTTGAACTAAAGACTAAATCTCTCCAATATCAGGAGTGGTACTGAACGAAGCTTGTTGATGGGCTGGTGCTCTAAAATATAAAACAGCTTTCCATCAATGAACAGATCATTGTCACGGACTACGCACAGCAAGAGGCTTGATGATATTGACCACAAGTTGGATAAAGCAAATTACAATGGGCGCATCCTATGGAACTTGATAGGGACTCACCCATTTTTCATCCAACAAGTGCAAACAAATCTATACAACATATAGGCTAACACAATTCAACCTTTTCTTTTCACAAGTAATAATAAATTTATTAAAACAAGTGAAATATATCATTTTTTTTTTTATGACATTGGACCCACCCCTGTGGAGTAAATCACCAATACATGACCCCCCCCCCCCCCCCCCCCCCGGGGCCACAACCTTGTATTGGGTAATCTAAGGAAAATCCTAGTTGGGATTGAACCTAGTATGTTTGGGTCTACAGTTCATCTCCAGCCTCCTACCACTAGGCTACACCCTGACGGGTCAAAAGAACTATGGCATATACGCAAATACAAACACTTATATTTGTAAAATAAATGATAATAAAAAAATGAGCTAAAAAAAACCATTTTTTTTTATCCCTTTAAAAAGCATCTTATCATAATTCTTCACTATAAATCTTATATAAGATATTCTTAACTTATCAAAAACTTAAATTGTTATAAAGACATTATCACATTAAAAAATGAGTGATGCCCTATTAATCTTGAATCTTGATGGGACACGGTCCTATATAGTCTCTTACTATATATTAAGATATTATTAGACTCAACAGAGGTTAGTTTGACATGTGGTCACTTCCTTATTTTTCAATTGGGAGAAAATGGAAGAAACCATAGGAGATACATGGTGACCAAAACATTTACCAGAGAGGGAAAGAAAACATACTGATTGCTTGAGCAAAGCGAGGTTTGTCATGAGATTTCAAGGTGGCACAAGCAAGTCCGAGCCGTACTATGAGACAAGGTTGATGCCTCACATCATATCCATGCCAAAAAACCATATCCGACCAAACCTCAAGTTCTTGTGCTGAAAGAATTCCATAAGTCTCCCTCCAGCGGATTGTCTTCTTAATTGATGAGAGCAAGCATGTAAAGTCACCATTAGCGGCACTGTAAAATCTATGGAGCTCATCTTCATTAATTCTGCATAAACACAATTATGTCATGGTCCACTGCAGCAAGAGAAGCCAAGAAATTCAAATATAAATATGCTAACTTAAAAAACATCATGCTATTTCCCAGATTCATACCTAAGAGGTTATTTTACGTAAAAGAGATGAAGCATAAGAGACTTTTTCAGTTAAACTACCAATATAAATATATATATATATATGTATATATATAAATTTCTAAACAATGTTGTTTTTGGAGAAGGTTATGTAGTGGAGGGTGTAAATTGTAACTTTTTAGATAAGAGATTAAAATGATATTGGGCCCATTCTTGGAGGGACTAAAATGTACTTTTGCCAAAATAATACCAAACCCATATGCAAAAAATAAAATGCTCACTGAAGTATTATACAATATATTAGTATTATATAATAAAAGACAGGAATTTTAATAGGATAGTGCTTACATCATAATCCTTCTGCTCTGTGTTTATTAAAAACAGAAACATTAAGTGTGTCATATGATAATTGTTCAAATATGAAAATCACCCAATCACCTTTCTGGCAAAGTAATCCCTCGAATTTCAAGCTCCTTATAGAGTTGTATCAACCAAGTTTCAGATGCCAAACTTTGAGAAGATCCATCAGAAGTCCTGGAAATTAAATGAAAACTATAATAAATAACTCAGAAAATAAATTGTAAAGATATTTATGTACACACATATATATACACACACACTAGTCTGTAACACATGCAATGCACCAGAAAGAGAGAAAAAAAATTTCTAGTATGTTAAACTTTCTGGTGCATTGCATGTGTTACCGACTAGTGTGTGTATAAATATGTATGTGTGTATACATAAATATAACTCAGCATGTCTCTCTCTCTCTCTCTCTCTATATATATATATATATTTTGATAGATAACAAAATATCATTAATCAAAAAAACCTAGGTACACTGGGAGTGTACATAGATAGAAGTACATCAAGATCGTAAATTACAATGATCAAGCATAACAAAAAGATTAGAACAACAAAAAGTAGAAAAAAGTCAAAAACAGGACACCAATCAGACATGCTGCGTAACTCAGCATGTCTATACTTAATGACATATATTTTGTTCATAGCCGATCCCAAGACTCAAAAAAGGAGGGGGGTTGTGGTTGATTGACTGCCAATGTAAATTTTAGTCACTCTATTATGAAATATGCTATAAAAAGCTCAAATGGATTTAGGTATCTAATCCAACACCAGGTAATATATTACCTAGTCAAATCAAATCCTTAGAACTATGAAAAGTCTGGTCAAGTTCAGCCAGCTCTAGATCCAATCATTGACTTCTATATTCAAATCTCATGAGTTGACATTGAAATCCCAACTTTCTAATAACATGAGATCCCAAGAGTTGACCAAATTTGAAAATGGAATGAACAATTTCTCAATGCGAACACGAAAACTTCACAATCTATAATAATATGAAAAGGGTGTTGTCACTCAAGTCACCTATCTTAACAGTTCAGGTAGGAACCTCAAACATCATCAGAAATCTGCAATTCCAGTCAATCAAATTAAGCTGATCCTAATAAACTTTAAAGTAGTATAGCAATTGAACTAAATCAGATTGCCTATCATCAACAGTCATCTTTTAGTTTTCTTAATAGACAAAATTTCAAACTTATAAGCACCATCCTGCTTAATTATATACCTTGTATCTAGATTAGACTGTTCAGAGGACTGCTCCAAATGCTGTTCTGAATGTGTATGAGAATCACCGACACCATCTGAGGTTCCACTGCTACACTCAAATTGATCAGAGAAAACTGTTGCAATTGAAAGGACTAGAATAGGCCTTGACAGTGCCTGAAAGCATGATATTTAAATATAAAAAAACCTGAAGAGCAGCAAATTTAAAAGAATTTGGAGAAGACAAGAAATAGAAAGCCATGCAATGGACATACCTGCATGCCTCCCACCAAATTCTTGAAGGGAGCCCATCTTTGAATCCACTTAAATGGTGGATAGCAAAGAATTTGCAGAGTCTGAAGACCATGCCATGCAAATGGACATTTGGCCATCGAGAACCTCCGTACTGTCTCCAATGCAGCAACTTTGAGTAAAAACACTGCTGCATGACTGACTGCATCACTTCCAAATATACCATGGCTTACTGAAGCTATGTGCCTAAAAGCATTCTGTGGAGAAGCTCTATGGCAAGAAGCAACTAAACTTCCTTTATACACCTTTTTCTCAGGTACGGCACTAGTTGCTTCAGAGCTTCCGCTCAATTGAGAACTATTCAAAGAGTCACCCATTTAGAAGAGCTGAAACAAGCTCACGATTCTCAATCCACCAGTACTCTACAGAGTAACTTTGACCATTTATTTACTTAAACTGCCGGAACCCCTGGAATCATCACAAGGAGTTACTTTAATTATGATACATTGATATCAGTAAAATCGCAGAGCCACCCATCTCAGGGTGCTAAATATCTAGCCTATAATCTTGGTTAACAAAGCAAGTACAATTATCAGCCTGATAAAAGGATTGACAAAATCAGCACCTGCAAAATAGAATAATTGGTTAAACTTACATATACAGCAGGCCCTCACTCATCTTTGACCAAGGTGGCGATATAACATGCAATAATATCAAAGAGTATTAAGGGAAAGTGTGCATCATTTTCCTTCTCACAAACTCAATTCTTATATTTGCATGAAAATACCTAAACAAGCTAAACTGACAATTAACTCGCATGAGAAAGAACAATTCTCTAAATGGTTTGAATTGAATATAATGATTTGATTCATCAACTACTCTGAAAGCACTTACCAAGTTTGCAGAGATAAATCCAAATATGTCAATATATAATTCTTTACACACATAATTATCCTCTTGGCTGTGTGGCTCATTAGCACAACTTTTGATTAAGAATAAATTTTCAGTGTAGCAACTAGATTAAAAAAATAAATAAATAAAAATCTTTATTTTCACTACAATAGACAATGAAAATACTACAGAAATGAAAAACTTAAGATATTTCCTATTAAAAATTTTATTTCTTTGCTTCAAAGAAAGAGAAAGAAAGCCAAAAATTATCAGAAACATTTAGTAATCACAAAGCTAAATAGTTATTTAAACTAATAAACATCTAAAATTACATATATATTATAATCAACACACCAAAAGCCTAACCATTTTTTAGTGGGGGAAAAAAAAAAGAACACTAATTTATTTGCATTCTATGTACAATCAGCGGAGTACGATTAACAAGAAGCTCCAATGTCAGTGCTAATTCGCGATCACACATGCTAATGCATTCATAATTACACGAATTATTCCAAGAATAATTCAATCAAAATAACAAACAAACCAAGCAAATTCTTCAAACCAGTAACAAAACGAAGTAGAAATTAGCGAACTAGGATAATCAGACCTGGAAATCTTCACGTAGTCCCGAAATTGTAAAGAGCGATTTCTATATTGGGAGGATCACATCACATGGAGCTAGGGTTTGGTAGATTTGGCACTCTGCGAAACACAGAGAGAGAGAATGTGTTGCCATATCAGTTTTTTCGGTGTTGTATTTATTATTGAGCTTTTTATTATGAATTGGGATCATTTCTGTGAGAGAAAGATTCGTCTTTGTTTATTCGTTCACAGTCTGTAAACGGTAGGAATTGAGAGAAGGGAGTGGGCGGGCCCGCACGTGACTGTCTGAGCCCGCCTACACTTTGATACGTGTTCGGTGGAAAACTTGACCGGCGAGTATTTTATTTTTGATTAGTCAATTTTTTATTATTGAAAGATAGAATTTTAACAGCCAAGTTGCTACACTTTGATACGTGTTCGGTGGTCGTGTTTTTGTTTTTTATTTCTTTATTTTTTCAAGGTGGTTAGGTTGTGTCCAATCGTGAGACAAAGCTGATTACTCGTTTGGATACTGCGTTTTAAATCAACATCTACGGCTGGCGTTTGTAGTTCTTGGGACCCATGATTACAATAGCTAAAATATCACGCCTAAAATTGAAAAATGAATCTGTCAGTGGGTCTCGTGTACTATTCATAAAACTTACAAATTGTTTTTAGTAAAATTTTCATTAAAAATAGGTCCACAGTATCATTCACATATTTAAAAATTATTTTGCTACAGTATTTTCAGTTTTTAATAATAAGCGGTATTCAAACAGATCCTTAAGCTCATTCACTTTGATCTCTGTAAAAAAATTTGTCTATTTTATCAAATAATTTATTTTATTTTTATTTTACACAACCATTTTTAAAAACATCTCACATCAGAATATTTATTTCATACTACATTTTATTAAATTTTTTTTTATTATTTTCCCAAATTATATCTCTTTCTTCCTCAACCAAATCACCAAGCTTAATGCCAAACGAGCACAAAAAAATAAAAAGAAGCCAATCAAAAGCTCAATGCAACGCCCAAATAAAACTTATACATTTTATCATTAATCCTAGCAAACCACAAAGTTCTCAAATATCGAATACCCAAATCAAATCTAACCCAAAAAAAAAAAAAAAAAAAAAAAAAAAACACACACACACACACACATACTTCAATTGCCCAAGTCAATTTCTTGCTAGATGTTTGTGATGGCTCTGGAGTGAAGTGGAGTTGGTCGAAGCTCCGATAGTGGCAGTGGTTGTGTTCGTTGCAATAGTGTAGTTAAGGCATGGGTTTTTCTTTATGGGTTCGGTCTTGGCTATAGGTTTGTGTAATTGAAGTATTTGATGTTGAGTTTGTGTGTAAAATTTTTGTTTAGGGGTAAATTTGTATAGAAGTATTTTATGATGAGTATGTGTGGGGATTCTATGTTTGGAGAGCATATCTAATGAGAGAGAGAGAATAAAATATGAAATACAAAATAGAGATTTTTAGGGTAAAATTGACCACTTTTTCTATTTCCTAATGACTAGTATAATTTTAAGTAATGTTATAATACTTAATAAATTTTTATTAAATTAATGTTTCAAAAATTATATTGTTGATTATATGGTCTTAACATGCACACCAAGTTTTGTGCTAATTGGATGTCATTTGCTATTCAATTTAGAAGGCCATCTTTTATGCACAATTTTTAAATTTAAAAAAATTAAGATTTAAACACTTAATTAATGACATAATTATCGATCTTAGATCATCATGAAATTTTGTAAGCATGTAAAGTACAAGAAGAAAATCTAATATAACGATAGATTTATTAAAATTCGCATCCACTAAAGAAATACTAAGTAGTGTAATATTGTTTAAAGTTATATTTGTAATTGCCAAGAATGAGTTGACATAATACAATCAATTTGTAGAGGCGGGAACTTGAATCAAATAACCTAGCACAGTTGAAGAAGAAGAAAAAGACAAGGAACAAAGAAGAATACTAGTCCTCTGCCTAGGTCTGAGGGCAAATACTTATATTAGATTGATCTCAAGAACGATTTACTACAATATTTCTCTCTCTAGGATTCTCAATGAACCTTCCCCCTCTTTCAGGAGGATCTCTTACATTATAGAGCCTCTTTCCACTGATCTTGGCCCTCCATTTGTTGATAATGTAGGCCACTACTCGAGTGCTTGTCCCATCAGACGCCTTCCCAAATCTTCTGTGAGTTACGGCCACTAAGACAGCACTATTCAGGAGTCTTCTCCACATAAATGCGGCTAGGAGGTTTGGTGTAGTGCATTAAATATGGTGGCAGTTACCATCCCTTTAGACACATCAGGACTAACCCCATTTCTAAAACTCTTCCTCTATAGTGTGGCCTCATCAGTCTCGGATATGACGTGTGACACTATTATCTTATTAAATTTTTATATCCCACAATATTGGTGTAACTCAAATCCAACCTTATATATGAAGAAAAAGTAACCCAAAAAATAAAAGAAATAAATTACTTGATGATCTATATTAAGAAAGTTGTCAATGGATTACCATTAAATATTTATATAATATATGAATTAAAAATAATCAAATCCAAATAGTTGATCATCCTTTATAAAAGCAAGTCTATGTTTTTTATGGTTGAATAAGAGATTTGAGATTCAATTCCCGCCTATATCAAAACTAATTGGTATCTTAATCTGATGATAAAAAGTGCAATCAACAAAAGCAGACACATAGATTAAAATTCTATAATTTTTTTTTTTAAACAACCATGTCTCTACCATATATCTATACATATAATCAATGATTATATAATTTGCAAAGAATCCAGCCCATGCCTAGGGGTGTCCAACAAAACCGCAGACCCGACCCACCCAGCCAAACCGACCGGATCCGAACCGACCACCGTCCGACCCAACGACTTGGTGGTCGGCGACGGGTCCCTACCATCTCAAACCGATTCCGACGGGTCAAGTGGCGGGTCTTCCCTTCCAAAACCCGATCCACCCGACCCGACCGTGATATATAACCCAGCACTTAACAAATCTCAGTTCACCACTTAGTTCTTTGAGTTCACTTGGCCTCTCTCACTCTTTCACTCTCTCGATCTCTCAACAGCCAACTCGCTCCACCGATCTTTAGAACTTTAGATCTTCGAACCATCGAACTTTAGATCTTCGAACCTCCACCGATCTACGATTCTCCTCGATCTGTGATTCTCCTCCATCACACCATCGCACCATCGCCGATCTGAAATAATCTCTCTCGGGTTTGATTTTCAGTCATTTTGTCTCTTTATTTCTTTGTTTCAGTCTCTTGCATGTTCAGATTTGCTATCAGTTCTCTTATCTCTATTTGTGTTCTTCGGATGGGCTACTAGTATTTAGGTTTGTAGATTTGTTCTTTCAGATTTGTGGAATTTGTTTCAAGTTTGTTCTTTGATTTTTGTCTTTCAATCGGAGTAGGATCTGATTGCTGTCCACCCGAGCCCGATCCGACTCGACCCGTGATTTTTCACGGTTAGCGGCGGGTCCGCCGTCCAACCACCCGACAAGATCGGGTCGGTTCCGGGTTGAGCCCAAACCCGAACCGACCCGACCCGTGGACACCCCTACCCATGCCCAAGCCATTTTTTAGCCCAATATGCTCAATGTCAACCTGCTAAACAGGGCCCACATAGAGGAAAGAGCTCTTTAGCTCTTGTTAAAAGGATAAGGTGTCATAACTTGTGGCACAACTTGTGCCACAACTCGCCCATGTAGCTAGTTGTGGTTGGTGGAGGGGTGTCCTTACATGTACCCACCATCACCCTCCACCAACCACAACTCACCACATGGGCAAGTTATACCACAAGTTGTGGCACTAGCAATGCTCGTTAAAATCAAATAGAAAAGCAAGCTGGTGCAAGCCCAATTTGAGCAAGATCATCGAGACATCTACGCGTGGGGAAAAATGAGATAAGAGATGTTAGCATTAGCTTTAGAACGTTATAGCTAAGGGGCAGATTCCAACCCACTTCTCGGAGGTAAAAACAACAGAGGACTTCACCTTTCTCTTTTAAAGAATGGCCTTTACATTGCCCTATGTTGATTCCCACTTTCACTCTTTTGCCTCGAGATTGGAGCTCCACTTGCAACTCACAAGGCTCCCATTCGCTGATGGGCAGGGAGCAGTTGATAATCCAACCAGCCCATTTTAATAGTAGGAGAAAGGAAAACGCTCCTTGCTTATCAAAGGCTCCGACCCTTATAAAACTAAAAGAACAATCCCCAATTCTGTGCCATGAACCCCCACTCAAGAACGAGAAAGACTAGCATTTCTCATTGAACAAATACAGGTGATGGTGGCTGTTGGTCTGGCAGAGAGAAATTGAAGAAGACGGTTATGTCGATCCAGAGAATATAAGAAGAAGAAGAAGAAGAAGACAATGGAGATTCTGGTCTGGTGCCTAGCGAGAGAAGAATAAGGAAAACTTCTTAAAATTTGTGCCAGTTTGGTTTTGATTTACCAGCTAAAATGCCCATTTTCTCGATACATCTGATATTTGGGGCAGTATATATATATATATATATATATTTTTTTTTTTGTACTGGCTCACTAATCGATACGACAAATATCAACCAGTATGATAAAGTATATTAAATTAGGACAAAACTTAGGTACAATACCTTATGTGTTGTTCCTTATGTTCCCTTCTTAAGAGTCAGCCATGTGGCTACTTAATTGAAAAGTACACTTCCATCCCATGAGAAAAAATTCACATGGCAAAATCTTAAAAAGAGAACCTAAGGAACAATACCTAAGTCTTGCCCATCAAACTAGGGGTGTGCGTGGTTTGATCAGTGTGATTTTTTCTTAAATTTATCACTGAACCGATAGGGATCGGTTTTCCCATAACCAAAACCGATGCACACTGACAAGTATCGGTTTTTCAATCAATAGCGGTGCAGTTTTTTGCAGTCAGTTTCATTGGTTTTGTCGGTTTGAAATATTAAAAAAAAATGTTAGTCATTAGACTCATTACTCAATCACAATTAGGTCCAACTATAACAATAAGATAATAATTTTTTTGACCAAATAAATGTTTTACAATGAATAAATCTTATCAAAAATATTTTTATATTTTTATATTATCAATATCTTAAGTTAAGTTAGCATTAGTGCTTTAGAGAGAGAGAGAGAGAGAAAAAAAAAAAAGTCAGTTGCAAGCCAATTGGAAAAGTGTATATCATGCAAACCACAAAAGTTTAGAGCATTCACATCAATATAATCACAAATTAATTAGAAAATACCAAATTATCTTAAAATAGAGCAATAATTCATACTTTAAAGTTATAATACCATAAATAAATAAAAATCATATATACACAACCTTTAACTATTAGTTAAAAAGACTAAAAAAAAAAAATTATTATAAGAAAGAAAAATTTTATACCATGTGTTTTATTGTATATAATTCATATTCATTTAGGTAAACTTAGCGTGAGTTTGGATAGAGTTGAAAGTTCTTTTTAGCTACACTTACGTTTCTGTTAGTGGGACCCATGCACTATTCACGAAACTCACATACTTTTTTTAGCAAAATTCTCATTAAAATTGAGTCTCACGATATTATTCACACATTTAAAAGTTATTTTACTACAGTGTTTTCAGTTTTCAGCAATAAGCGGCATCCAAATAGACCAGGAGGAGTATTCTTATTATCTTTTTCTTTTCTTTTTTGGCGAGAACACCATTTTAGTCCCTACATTTTGGGGTTACGGTCAATTTGGTCCCTAGATTTTAGTAGCAGTCAATTTGGTCCCTATTATTTTCAACTTGTAGTCAATTTAGTCTCTAACGTTAACTCACTAATGGAAAATGTTTACGTGACAAACAGTTTGCCTTGTTGGCGCACATGTGGCTAACATAATAATATAAAATCAATTAATCAAATATTATAAAAGCCACGTCAGCATTTTAATAATAATAAAAAAATCTATGTCAGAAAAAAAAAATCTGAAAAGATTAATTAAAAGAAAAAAAATAAAAAAAAATGAATTTTTAAAAGAATCCTCACTTCCTTTTATTTTCTTTAGAATTCTTGCACTTTCTTATTTTCCAAACACAATATACCCTGCAACACCCAACACCCAACAACACCACAATATGAAATCAAATCCCAATACCGTGTGTTTAGCCAAAAAAATCCCAATACCCAGCCAAAATCTCACGGTCGCTGAGTTTGCTTGCTACTTTCAATACTTTCGTTTGCATGTTTCACAAGACAATGTAATTCTAAAATTGTAAAAGGCAATTTCACCAACAGTTGGATGGAAAGCTAAAAATGACATGGACCGCCATATGTCCATGGCTATCTTAACAAGATCAAAACATTCTGAAACCAAGTCCTTCATGTAAACTTTGTGTTTCAGGCACCATGTATCTGCATTATCGTAATCCTTGAGTTCCCAAACATCAAAATGGTAAGGATCGGCACGAAACATTTGGAATATTCGGAGATGCCCATGGAAAACTCCAAAGGAGACAGAGCCTTTGGGCGAAAATTCAATGGGTGGATCGATATAGCTTAATCATTCTGGATCGTTGAATGGATCGAACACTAAAAAGCCTTTGATCATATTTTCTTTATCTGTATCCACCCAATGCAGCTTCCTATTGCAGGCAACAACACCAGCCTGCAGAGTCTTTATTTTGAAGGAATTCAATCTTCGGTCCCTTGGCGACGAAACGACTAGATTTGAATCACACCAACTAAGTTACGTTTGCAAATCTTTATTTCACCGACTAAACACTTGATATTGGGATTTGATTTCATATTGCGGTGTTGCTGGGTGTTGGGTGTTACTGGGTTTATTGTGTTTGGAAAATAAGAAAGTGCAAGAATTCTAAAGAAAATAAAAGAAAGTGAGGATTCTTTTAAAAATTCATTTTCTTTATTTTTTTTCTTTTAATTAATCTTTTCAGATTTTTTTTTTGACATAGATTTTTTATTTTATTAAAATGCTGATGTGGCTTTTATAATATTTGATTAATTGATTTTATATTATTATGTTAGCCACATGTGCACCAACAAGACAAACCGTTTGCCACGTAAGCATTTTTCTTTAGTGAGTTAACGGTAGGGACTAAATTGACTACAAATTGAAAATAACAGAGATCAAATTGACTGCTACTAAAATGTAGGGACTAAATTGATCGTAACCCCAAAATGTAGGGACTAAAATAGTATTTTCGACTTCTTTTTTTTTTGTTAACCATGGACTTATTAAAAAAAAAACGTGTAGTGGTTTTCTGTTTTTGTTTTTTCAGATCAACGTGACACTCTAAGCTTTATAAAATTTTTTTTAAAAAAAAATGGTGGATAACTTAGAAATCAAAACGTTTGAGTCGGGCAAGAGAGGCCAGGTTCTTGACCGTGGTCAAACCCGAAACGACACTGCATTGTCTTCCATTTCCATCCATGATACTGGCTTCAATCTCCACCGTTCCATTCGCCGTTAGTGCAGATCCACGGCCAGAATTAAACAGAGGATCGGTTTCCAGTTCTTTAACCTGTTTTTTTAAGCTGTGACAGTACCACATAATTGGACATAATCTTGTGCCATAATTAGTCAAAAGTGTCTTGTGTCACACAGCTTGTCATATGATGAATTATAATCGGCAAAAGTGTGTCAGTAAGCCAATCATAACTCGTTATGGAACAAATTGTGGCACAAAATTATGCTCAATAATTTGGTACTAGCATATATATATATATATATATATATTTTCATATTAACCACAAAACGTGGCACTGTCATTTATTCTGTTTAGATCATTGTTCTCTACTTTTCTCTTCATCAGCTCTACTCTAACTCTGGCTCTCTCTTCTGCAAATACGGAAGACTGAAGCATCAATGGCGACGCTAAGGTGTAATCTACCTAAAAAGTATTACCTTCTGAGTTGGGGGGCATGAGGATGATTTCTTTCTAGTAATTTACTAAGCATTTATTTTCTCTTTTTTCCCTTATTTCTATCTCTATATAATATATATGAATCGGTCGGTATGGTTTGTGGGTCGGCGCCGGCGTCGGAAGGGTCATCAAGTTCCGTTCACCGGCATCGGCTCCTTCGGTCGGCTCAAAGTTCGGTGCGGTTTGGTCGGTGAGGTTGGGTCACTGCTCACCCTATATCAAACAACAAGTCAACAACTACCGAAATGAACACGAACCGTTACGCGCCTTTTGGAGGTAAATGCACCGTTTGATGATATGGTTTAGCAATTTTCCTTGTTTAGAAGAGTTATGTCGGCTTCCTATATAATTCTAAAACATGTCTGTGTGTGTCGTGTCTCATTGATTCGCTTTTAACACGAGGGCTAAAAAATTCAGCCAAACACAATTCACAGAGGTTTTACTCTTTCTTCATCATAACAACATTCCCATTCCCAACCAAGGTCTCTCTCTTTCTCTCTCTCTCTTTGTGTGTTTTTTTCGTGCAATTCTTATATTCTTATTGAAATTATACAATATTAGTGCACTAGATACATTATCAGCAACCACAATTTTCATATTGTTTCATCTCACAAAATTGTGTCTTAAATAAAATTAGTGTATTGTTTTCTTGAGTGGCACAAAATTTTAGATGTTCGATTTGAGATTATCAATTTTGAGTGCGAATATGCAATGAATAAATATATAAACAATTCAGATGGAAAAAAAATATGAGGGCGGTGCGTGTTAATTGATTTTCTTTTTTTTCCATTTGTTTATTTTATTTTATACTAGTGGGAGTAGAAGAATGGAATAAATATTTACAACAATAAATTGGAACCCTTAATTGGTATTGAATATAAACTCGACCCAAACCATTGGAAAATTGTGTAATTTCCCGTGTTTGTTTTTGGGTTCTCTGCAGGCTCTGAACTCTTTTGATTTGCATGCCTAAGCTTTTCTGTCATGCCTAAGCTTTTCTGTCATTTCTGGTATTTTAACGAGGACATGTTTTGATGTTAATTAGAAAAATAAAGAAAGAAAATATTTATAAATAATGATTATTTTAATAATTTTAGGTCCACTTGTTGCCCTTCTACATATAATTTTTTAAACTACTTTATCTTTCAACCTGTCCTTTTCGGTTTGAACATTTTTCCTGCTTTCTTTTCTTGCCCCCCAAGTCTGTTGGTCTCTATCCAGCTAATATATATGCAGAGTGAGGACATATCAATGTATGTGTTAGTGGATGTAGTTTGTAGTGGAAGCCTAAGTTTATATAATTGAACTGTGTTACGCAGGCTTTATAATTTGGGTGAACGACTAGAGTCTTTAAACATTCAGTGTAAAGCTCAAATGGGTCATCATCGTCATCTTCTTCTTCTGCTAATTTTAACCTCATTTTCATTGAAGTGCCAGTCATGGGGTTGGTTCTCTCCTCCTGCAGAGAATCAGTTTGATGAGAAAGCTTCTGGTACAAAGGATAATTCTGGCCTTGCTGAATTCTCCATGGAAGGTTTTAATGATCCGAATGGAAAAAGGCTAGTAGAAAGTGCTAAGAAGAAATTGGTTGGTACAAACTCTTGTTGGCAAAATGCTTACCAGCATCTCTTTGCCGGATGCTCAGAGATTTTTGCAGTGGAAGAGAAACGATCTAGATTTGCTTGGCATCTTGGTGATTGTTTTCAAAAGGACTGTGGCAGGCCACCTTTTCCTTTCTGTGACCCAAAATCTGCCATGGTTAAATGCTTAAAGAACTTAAATGAAGATGAGCATAAGGTTTACCTTGAATTCTATCTTGAAACTAACTCCATCTGCCATCAGTTACAGTAAGTGTTATTTCTTCACATAGTTTAAATAATTTCTTTTCCTTGTATAAATGAACCTAAAAACATAGGTTTTATTTTTTTTGGATGCTAATTTCAGGGTTCACGCATTCAAGCAACAAACAGAGAGATTGGTAAATGAATTGAAAACTTCAGCCCAACTTGCTGAAGAAAAATTAGAAATTATAGAAGGCAAAACAGAATCTCTATTGCAGAACTCAAATGAAATTTATGATTCTTTGAGTTCCATTGATACTCGAATTCAACTAGTAGCTTCAACAACTAAGGATGTAGGAGATCATATAGATGTTGTTCTCAAACATTCAGAAGTTTTATATGAGCAATCAAAGGAGCTTGCAGCTTCTCAATCAGAGTTGCAAGAAGGACAACTGGAAATGAGAAGAAGTTTGGTGGATGGGATGGCAACTCTTAAAGATTCTTACAACATTTTGGGCCAAGAAATAGATAATTTAAGAAATGAGGCCATTGAATTAGAGAAGGGGATAACTAAAGTTGGCGATGCAATGTCTATGAAGATGAGAAGTCTGCAAAGCAAAGCGGACGACATTGGGAATATGGCAGGGGTTTCCTTAGACAAGCAGCAACTACTTTTAGATGGGCAATCCACAGCACTTGAGGGTCTTCAAATTTTAACTAAATTTCAATCCAAAGCACTGGAGGAGAGCAGGTAAAATAGGAAACTAAATGATATATTAAATTAAAACCATTGAATCTCAGTGAATATTTTTCTGCTTACTAATGAATTACAGGAGTACTCTGCAACAGTTAGCTGAATATGGCCACAGACAACAGGAAGAGCTTCTTCGGCGGCAAGAACAGATTCAGAGACTTCATGACAACTTGATGGAAAATTCGAAGTCAATTTTGGCTGCTCAGGTTAGCATTTTCTTATGAACTGTACATTTTTTTTATTATTATTATTTAAAATAAGAGCAAAGTAGTTGCTTGGATTAGTATTCATTATTTTGACATATGGAATCTCCATCTCTGCTTTTAGGAATCTTTTGAATCAAAGCAAGCAAGCATGTTTATTGCTGTAGATAAGCTGTTTGCTTTGCACAATGCCATGCTGCTTGAATCGCGATTAATCAAAGCTTTCTTTGTGTACTGTATATCAATCTTTATCATCTACATGTTCACTAGCACGAAGCAAACATACAAAGTCAGACCCTGGCTATATATCGGTATGTCTGACTACTTTTCCTTATTATATATATATATATATATATATCATTTTTAAATTTGGAAACCAATATTACCATAAAATTAATTTTTTCTGCAGGACTTTGTGCTACATTCATCATTGAAGTTGCAATACTTAGGCTTGCAAAGGATGATAATATTGAACAAAAATCATGGATAATAAATTTGGTCAGGTCACTCTTTTTGCTTCTTGCTTCAATTCAGATTCTACATGCCATATACACATACAGGTATGCTGAAATAATGAAAAAAATAAAATTTGGGTAAGAACTAAGAAGATTCATTTCTAGATTCCAAATTTAATTGAGTGCTTTGTAAATCATGCAGAGACTATGAAGTGCTGAACCATCAGATGCTACTAACATTAATTGAGAAGATTAATGTCATGCAAAGATACAAGGAGTTGGCATGGGACATGGATAGTGATGTAAACTGGTCAACATGGATGGACACTGACTTACCGGAAGATGTAAGCAAATTTGAAGACCCTGACTTCATAGTTCCAGAAGAAGTTGGAGAAAATTCAATCATGACCACTTCAAATACAAGACGTTATAATCTACGCAGCCGTCGAGTTCATTGAGAATGTTCTAGAGTGCTAGTATTAGTTTCCATGAACTCGACAATCTTCTTAGTGCTAGTGTTAGTTTCCAACAAAAATTTACGATAATGTACTTTCAGATCAAACAGTGTATGTATTGGTTTCTTAATTTGGTAAACTTTTATGTTCAATAGAAATTTTTTTGATGCTACTTGATTGTGGGGGTAAAAATACAGTGTTTAAAGATTTTGCTAAACTCCTGTCTTTTCCTTGTCTTATTTAAACATTTTCATATTATTTTTTAGATGGATGTGAGTGGAGTGGGTGCAGGGCTTCCAATGAGAAGCATGAAATAGAAGTTCTTTGGCAAACTAAATTTGACCATTAATAAGCAAGAGATCTATTCTATTAATAAGGTCCATTAATATTTCTTGATCAATACTGAGAAGTCACTTGTGCAACACCCAGATAAGTTTCATATTGTACATTCTCTTCCGCCTTTTGTATATATATATATATATATATATATATATAGAAGTCTAATTTAAAAACACCCAGACAATTCCTCAAGCCAAATTACATTTAAAAGCTTAAGTTAGCAAACAGAGATTTCCCCTATTGCTTTTCATTCATTCTCTGCCTCACACACTCTCTCTCTCTCTCTCACACACACACACACACACTGGTTTTATCAGCTTTTGCTTGCGCTATCTTCTCCAGAACCACTGCTTCTCCACGTAACCATAACCATATCTGCTATAATATAACCAGCATCTTTCATTTGAAGAACTCTTACTATTGGAATTTTAGAATTCTTGAAAAAAAATTGGGGCAGAGTTTCATGTTCTTGAAAATAAACCCTTCATCATCTATATACTAGTATTATTGAAACAATTGATGGGTTTCCATAATGGCCCAGAATCCCATTTGAACGGGGTGGCTTACTGGCTTCAGACCAATAGAACATGGAGGTAAGGGGCACCAAAATATTGAAGTGATCATATAGTTAATGGCTGTAAGTTAATTTAGTACAACAAAGAATTTTCTGCCAAGAAATCTTATAGTGTTGAGTTTTAATATATATTTCATCAAAATTTGTACGGGAGCGAAAATTGGTTTAAAAGAAGAGAAATAGACTTAGAAAGAACTCAAAATAAATAATCGGAACACATAAAGAAGATTTGCTTAATATTGATTTAAAAGACTATTGTATAAGTGTAAGGAGAAAATTTAGCTACAATTAAAACTGATGGTAGTTTAAGGTTACAACATTGCTCAATATCTTTTTATTGAAAGTGAATTTTGACAATCAACTATTGAATTACATTTTCTTCTTATATCCCCATACTTGCAAAATTTCTAAAAAATTAAAAATTAATAGCTATGTCATCAATAAATTGTTTAAATTACAAATTTTTGTAGTTTAAAATTATACATATAATATAAGTTTATAGATTATATAATAAATAATATCCAATTAGAACAAAATTTGACATATATACTAAGATCGTAAAGAACATGCAATCTATCATTTAAATTTTTAAAATATGTAGTAATGTTATTTTTTTTTTTTTTAAAGAAAGTTGTAGTCTTAGGTTATAATCAATTTTGTAACTAAATTTTGTCTTAAGTGTAAGATTTTTTAAGAAATGAAAAAGATTGATGTATCTTATACGTTTTTCAAATGCATTATAGTAGGCCTTTTTTTTTTTTTTGAGGAACTATAGTAGGCTTTTTAAGTTATTAATTAATACTTCAATAATAAAATGTAACACTTAATCTTTGGGTTTTTTTTTTTTTTTTTTTTTAAGAGAGTTTTATCCTATGGCGTTTGCTCCTAATGATAACTTTATATTATCAGACCAAGACACTAATCAGTTTTTAGTGTAGGCAATAGTTGAACCCTGTATCTCTTATTCAATCATTAAAGACTTTATTAATTAAACTAACTGAAACCCACAATTTTTGGGGGTTTTAGTGTAACAAAAAATCTCATACAGTTTATTTTATGTGAAATTGTAGCTTTAAATATAGACATTCACCTTATATGTTTAACAATTTAAACATAAAATAATATTAATAAGGATTAAATGTAGAGTGATTCTTACACTGGTTAGTTTGTTTTGTTAATGTATGTTCTTTTGGGAAGCTTGATAGCTATTTTTACTTCATATAGAAAATGGCTTTTAAGCAAATAAGTTATTAACTAAATCCAAACCATTTAATTTCAAATAAAAAAGCTTTGATTTGGTAAATAAAACGTAAGATCCAAACAAGCAAAAACTTTAAAAAGCAAAAGGATTAGTGTATGTGGAAAAAAAATCTTTATTAAAGTCTCTTCATATTTTGGATGTAACTGGGAAAATCTGAGTTCTATCTATTTGGACCAAGTGAAGCACTGATGCCAGGTGGACATCAATGACCTTCTCAGAACATGCATGAGTCCACGTGCAAATTTCACCTTCTACAGTCGCTTGCCACGTGTAAAATCCTCGAGAAATGCCAGAATAAGAAGCGCTCAAACATCAAATTTGTACCATCATATTCATATCAGCCAGTTGAACAATATTATTGGTATTCAGCAAATTAAAGGTAAAAAGAACAACATCAATGGCGTCTAACGTTAGCCCAGCATTTGCCTACACGGTGGTGTATGTGAAAGACGTGGCCAAATCAGTAGCTTTCTATGCCAAAGCCTTTGGCCACAATGTTCGTCGCTTAGACGAATCACACAGGTATGAACCAATAAAATCTAAACCCTGATAATGCATTTAATGATTAATGGTCCAAAATATGTTAATGGGTTTGGTTGATGATTAAATTTTTTGGTAGATGGGGTGAACTTGAAAGTGGGCAGACCACAATAGCGTTCACTCCGCTGCACCAACATGAGACCGATGATCTATCCGGTAGGGTTCAGACCCCTGGTTCCAGAGGCGAGAGACAGCCAATTGAGGTTTGCTTTGCGTACCCAGATGTTGATGCTGCCTACAAGGTATATATGCATGGTTGTAGTAGTAGTTTTTGTGTGATTTGCATGAAACTATAGCTCTAGTGGTTGTAATTTGGTTCATGAAATTGTATTTGCATGGCATGTTCCCTAACAAACAGTGTACCAAAAATCAGATTGATTACTGATCTTTTAAGAGATACAAACTATATAATATGATCAATTTTGTATTTGTTCGTGTACCTATGGAAAAGAACGTTCATCAAAATCAGGTCCTTAGGTGCTCATATATATATAAAATCATTTATGGCTGAGTCACTGGCGGATGAGGCATGCATTGAAGGTCGTCTACTATGCATATATTTTGTAATGTAATGTAACAGTTGATTTTTGGAACAGAGGGCTGTGGAAAATGGTGCAGTGGCGGTGAGCGAGCCAGAGAAAAAAGAATGGGGTCAGAAAGTTGGGTATGTGCGTGATATTGACGGGATCGTGGTAAGGATTGGGAGCTACGTGAACCCACCCAAACAAGACTGATCTTTGCCAGAAAAATCGAGCTCCATGCCTGATCAACATTTTTTGATTTCTCTTGGTGGCTTGTACTTCCAAATTCCAATTTTCATGAACACCCCCAACCCCCAAAAAAAAAAAGACAAATTTTGTTTTTGAGACTACGCAATTGTCATTTTAATCACTATAGTCTTTAATATGTGGCTTAATTAGTAAATTATATTTTCAATAATACGTGTTTGTTCCATGATGTCAGTTAGATCAGTAAGTTGTGTACATCTCTACTTACTTTGAATGGTGAGGTTAGTAATTTGTGCGTTTCAAATTGTTCCAGGATAGGCGTATTGAATTAATTGTTTTTCCCTCTTTTACTTGCCATATCATATGTTGTATATTGTCTCGGTTGGCCTTTTGCAATAACCAATAAAACATATATATCAATATTTTTACATGCCATGTTGTATATTTTTTCCTATTTATATACTTCGAAAAGAGATAAAAATAAAATAAAAAAATGAAAAATGAAAAAGGTATTTATTTATTTTTTGTTTACAGAAGCATAATATGCTTCCCTAAATTTTTCTGTTATTTGGTTGTCGAATTCCTTAAAATACCAATTTCTTTTTTAATTTCTTCGTTATCTCAAAATAAAATTTTCATCTAATGACGTCTTTTTCCATTTGAATTAGGGTTTTTTTAATTAAAAAAAAATGATGGAAAACCAAAGAGAAGTTGTCTCTTCAACATCCTCTAGAAATTATTTGGAGGAAATGAATACGACTGTTATGAAATCATCCCTCCATTTATTTGACAAAAGTAATAGAGCAAAGCAGAGTTTCAACAAGTTAAAAGAGCATTTAGCGAAATTTCAAAATATAAAACATGATGGAAATTTAACATTACAAAAGCTACACGAGCAAAGAACAAAAGCAAAAAGAATTTAGAGTTTCAACAAATTCAGAGCATTTAGCGAAATTTCAAAATACAAAACGTGAGGGACATTTAACATTACAAAAGCTACAAGATCAAAGAACTTCCAAGACAAGCAAAAGGAATCTAGTTGTGCATCCACCAATAAAAACTAACGAGTGCATAATCTAAAGATGGGTTCTGGGACTATAAACTATTGATCAACGAGTGCATAATCAAAAAATTGGATCTAGGACTATAAATTATTTCACAACTTTCTGTTATAATTTTTGTCACAATTGTAACGTGATAGATTGTAAGTGATTGTTATTACTTATATATGGACCTACTTTTTTTTTTCATCACTCACACTTTGTCACATCATTGGCAAATAAATTGTGTAAAAATCCAATAAATTGTCCACAAGTTTTTGTTACAATTTTTGTCACAATTTTGACGTGACAGATTATGAGTGATCGTTATCACTTATACCAGACTTACCATTTTTTTTTTACCACTCACACTGTCACATTATTGGCAAATAAATTGTATAATAGTCCAATAAATTGTGTAATAGTCCGGTGATAGTTAGAGTTTTTTTAATCTAAAATGTAAGTTGTGCATCCATTTAAAACCAAGCAGTGCATTTTTCTATCGGTATCCAACTTTAAAAGCAATTCAACAAGCCAATAATGGTCCAAACAAAAAGCCAATAATGGCAACATCAAATCCAATTTCCCATATTGATTTTCATAATTGTAGGGTTACTTTGAGTCATCATTGAAATTCTTCCTTTAGACTTTTGAGCAAAAAAAAATTATTATGTCTCGAAGGAGTTTCAAATTTTCAAAATCATTAATTTTCTTTGTGCTATTTGGTATATCTTGGATTTATTACTAGGATTATACTTTCATCCAAAATAGTCCACTTCATCCTATTACCCTTGCAAGGAATATTTGCATTAAATGGTGGGAACAAGCAAAATTAGACACCTGCTAAGGGTTATCATGCTAAGTCTAAAGTATTTTTATATACACTACACTAATTTTGTTGGGAAAAAATTGTCAAATGCCCTTTTCGGGCAAAAATAGCAATTCTTTGCCGCTTTTCCCAAACTAATTAGGGAAATACTCCTCTTTTGAAACTCGATTTGTGATCAAGCAAGTTAGGCCTTATGGCGGCGTTTTTAAGGAGCTTATAGTGACGTTTTCAGGATCTATAGTGGCGTTTTGTAACTCGACCTCTATGAAATCGAGTTATAGGTAAAAAAAATTGCCTATAACTCAATTTCATGGAGATCGAGTTAAAAAACGCCACTATAGGTCCTTAAAACGTCACTATAGGTCCTTAAAAAGGCCGCTATAGGGCTCTAGAAATTTTTTTTTGTTAAACTCAATTTATCTCAAATCGAGTTATAAAAGAGGGACATTTCCCTAATTAATTTGGAAAATAGGACAAAATGCTGCTTAGTTTGGGAGAAAAGGGCATTTGCCCATTTTCTCCAATTTTGTTGTAATATACCAATTTTTTAAAGATAATTTAAATACTGTTATGATATAAGACATACATTGGCCGGCAAGATTTGTCTTATACAGCATTCTATGCCGATTGAAATTTCCCATCAAATATTGTTAAGCAGTGCCCAGCCACTTCATTTGCAATTTCATCCTTGACACTTTGTGGCCTTCTAATGACCGCATTTCTCACCTATTATATATTAAGTTATAGTCAAGTCTAAAGCCGCCCCTCATTGCTATGTATATGACCCTCACTTGCAAATGAAGGTAGAGAGATAGATATATTGTATCAATTAGATGATTTACATTTACATGTACTCGATCTAGATATATCATCTAATCAATACGTGTACTGTGGATGACCACTTGAGAGATTGATATTTATGTACTTACGTACTATTAATGTTTGGTTTTCTTTGTTCTTGCTAACCATTTTCTTTTATTTTACAACAAATACGTACACTACTCAGTATTACTAGAATAAAGAGGCAATCAAATTTTGGCAAAATCACCATTTGGGTCCGTTTGGTAAGAGATTTCTAGTAATATTGTTTGTATCTTTTAGAAATATTTATAGGTGAAAAAGTATGTGAAAAAACATGTAATGTTATTTAAACAATAGTAATAAACGGGCCCTCATTCTCTAGATAAGAGCTGAGTATAAGACAAAAATCTCACAAGGAAAACAAGGAGCTCTAGTCAAAAATGAAACCTGTGGTTACATGGGCACAAGCCACAAGGGAAAATCCCTATTGAACCGGCCCCTCTTTTCCTGGTGGCTTGGGTGTGCAAAGTCCCTTTATTAGGAAAACAAAGAAAAGAAGATTCTGGACTTGGAGAAATTTCTGTATTGCATTCAATTGAAGATTATAGAGGCTAAGTGTACATATATACAAGGAAAGGAAAGCAAGGGAAATGGATTAACAAATCAACTAACTAATCTATCAGATTTCCCCCAAAACCTAATTAATAAAACTTACTACCACATACGTGTTATCCACGTGCTTACTAAAACTAACACCAGTGATGCAAAGCTACATGTAGTATAAAAATAAAACTAACACAGTGTACAAAGTATATATATTGTCGTTTAAGCAGCAGACTTGAGAGTCTTCTTCTTTCCTTGATCCTTGCTTCTGTCATGATCCTTTCTATCTTTCTTTGTAGAATCTTGACTCCCCCCCTCAAGTGGAAGAGGGGCATAAATGTTGACCATATTCAACTTGGACACAAGAAAGGAAAATTGATGAGTATTTAAAGCCTTTGTCAACAAATCTGCAATTTGGGAATTAGTTTTAACATGTAACATTCTGATATACCCTTCCAAAACCTTATCCCTCACTAGATGACAATCTATTTCAATATGCTTCATTCTTTCATGGAAAACCGGGTTTGCAGCTATGTGAAGGGCTGCTTGAGGGTGCTTGACTTGAAGATCACTAAACAAATACAAAAGCCAAATGACCTCACAAATAGCTACTACCATGGCTCGATACTCTAATTCTGCTGAGGATCTTGAGATTGTTTGTTGCTTTTTAGACTTCCAGGAGACTAGAGACTCACCAAGAAAGACACAAAACCCTGTCACAAACCTTCTAGTGTCAAGACAAGAAGCCTAGTCTACATCTGTGAAGGTTTTCAAGTGCAGGTTTAACTTACTTGAAAAGAATAGACCCTGACCTGGTGTTGCCTTGAGGTATTGCAAGATTTAATTGGCTGCATGTAAGTGTGGTTCTCTAGGATATGCCATGAATTGACTCAAACGATTCACAGCAAAGGTTATATCTGGTTTGGTTATGGTTAAGTATAGAAGCCTTCCTATAAGCCTCCTATAGGAACTAGGATCTTGCAAAGCTTTACCTTTATACTTACTGAGCTTGACATTAGGATTCATTGGAATCTTGGCTGGTTTACACCCCATCATGCCAGCCTCTTTTAATAGATCTAGAATGTACTTCCTTTGACACAAGCTAATACCACTTGCAACCCTTGTGACTTCAAGACCCAAAAAGAACTTTAAGTCACCCAAGTCCTTCAATTTAAACTGTTGATCAAGAAGAACCTTTAATTCATCCACTGCCTACTTGTTGTCACTAGCAAGTAAAATATCATCAACATATACTAAAAGAGCAATGAATGAGGTAGAAGTCTTCTTAGTAAACAAAGAGTAGTCTGCTCTAAATTGAGTAAAACCTAGCATGAGTAGAGCAGTGGAAAACTTAGCAAACCACTGTTTGGAAGCTTGTTTCAGACCATACAAGGATTTGACAAGTTTGCATACAAGCCCCCCCTTGCTTTGGAAGCCTAGTGGAAGGTCCATATATACCTCTTCCTTCAAATCACCATGAAGGAAGGCATTGTTTACATCAAGCTGACATAAAAACCAGCCTTTCACAATAGCTACGGCAAGGAGGCTTTTGACAGAAACCAACTTTGCAATAGGAGAAAAAGACTCCAAATAATCAAGGCCTTCCTTTTGAGTGAAGCCTTTGGCAACCAACCTGGCCTTATATCTCTCCACACTCCCATTAGACCCATATTTCACCTTATACACCCATTTAGCTTCAAGGGCAGAAATTTCAGCAGCCATAGCTTCTCTCCACTTGGGATCAGTGACTGCCTAGTGATAGAACTTAGGTTCCTCAATGGAGGAAATCATATTGCAGAAGTGCAAGTGTTTAGAGGACAACCTGTGAGAAGACAAGTATGATGACAAAGGATGGGCAGTACTAGAGGGAATATGACACTGGGAAGACACTTGATTACATTTGTAAGCATTTAGTTAAGCTAGTTTATGACTGACCCTAGTAGATTTTCTAAGGGTAACAGGCTGATTAGAATTAGACAAGGAAGTGGGCTGATAAGGCAACACAAGAGGTTGATCACCAGACATGGAAGAGGGCTGATTAGGCAACATAGCAAGATGATCAATTGACATGGAAGTGGACTGATCAGGATTAGTAGGCAAGGGAATTGGTAAAGAACCAACCAAAATGGAGGAAGGACTAGATGAAGGAGTCCCTGGATTCAAAGGTGTGTCTGCAGAAACAAAACTAGGACTAGAAGAATCATCAAAAACAGGATTACAAGAAGCAGGTAAAGGAATTGACAATGGAGGTGTCTCAGATAACAAAGACTTATAAGAAGGAGAGAAAGGAAAATTGATTCATAAAATATAACATCTCTAGAGACAGTGATCTTCCTAGTATGCAAATTAAGGACTTTGTAACCTTTCACATGGAAAGGGTAACCAAGGAAGACACAAGGAAGGGCTCTAGAGTCAAATTTCAACCTATGAATAGGGGGAGTAGAGATAAGACACAAACATCCAAAAACTATAAGGTGATCAAATGAAGGTGGTTTATGGAAAAGAAGTTCAAAAGGGGACTTGTTTTGTAACAAAGGAACAAGCAGCCTATTAATGAGGTAAGTGGCAGTGAGGATGCAATCACCCCAATAAGCAGAAGGGAGACTAGATTGGAGCTTAAGAGACCTTGCAACATTCAAAAGATGTTGGTGTTTCCTTTCCCCCACAGAATTTTGCTATGGTGTATAAGCACAATTCTTTTGATGCACAATGCCATGAGCATTATAAAAATTAGGTAAAGAGAATTCAAAAGCATTGTCTGACCTGATTACTTTAATACCAATGTCAAATTGGGTGTAAACCATGTTATAAAATGAGATTAAAAGATGTTTAACATCTGATTTAGCTTTCATGAGGTACACCCAAGTAGACCTGGTAGCATCATTAACAATTGTAAGGAAAAACTTAAAACCATCATGAGTGCAAATAGAATATGGACCCCAAACATCCACATGTATTAATGAAAAAGGTTCATTACACAAATTATTTTGAGAAGGAAAATGCAATCTCTTTTGCTTTGCCAAAGGACAAATGGTACAAACATCGGTACATTTGGATAAAAATAAGGTAGAACATTCTGTAAAACAGACATTCTGCTCAAGGATGGATGGCCCAACCTAAAATGCCGCAAGATTGACATGTCTTTAGAAGAAATAGAAGAGGAAAAAGCTGACTTGAAGGACTTATGATTGGAAAGATGATCTAACAGAGAAGGTGTAGTCTTGGAAGTACTCTTCTGTAGCAAATACAAACCATTATGGACTTCACCCACTCCAATCGTCTTCCAACATGAAAGGTCCTGAATGAAACAATATTGAGACAAAAACACAAGACACAAAGGCAATCTTTGAGTAAGTTGATTGATAGACAAGAGATTGAATGAGAAAGAAGGAACACAAAGAACATGTTCAAGAATAAGAGAATTAGAAAGTTTAACAATGCCAATGTGAGTAACATGTGTTGATTCACCATTTGGCAATTCAACAACACAATGTGAAACAGTAGTATAAGACTGAAAAAGAGAGACAAAACAAACAATATGATCACTTGCTCCTGTATCCATAACCCAAGAATCAACACCAAAGGCGGTTCTGTTCACAAGCTTAGTAGAAAATATGGAGTGCTTGAGATTACCTACTAGGGGTGTGGACTGAGAGCATGAAGCCTGATTGAAAGCAACATTATTTGCCATGGCAACAATGTTGGCCTAAGCATCATTCCCTCCAATCATGGCAAGCAATTTCTGACATTGCTCCATTGTAAAAGGAAATGCTTGATGAGTAGTAACAGCAACAGGCTCTTGAGCAGCATCAAAAGATGAAACTTGATTAGCCCTTGACTTGGTCTTGTAGCCAGGAGGGTAGCCATGGAGTTTGTAGCATTTCTCCAGGGTGTGACCACGCAATCTATAGTGGCTGCAAGTAGGCTTTTCCTTAGTTTTCTTGAAGGTCTTGGAATCAAGATTCATGGTCTTAGCTGCAAGTGCTGTGGACTCCACAAAAGGACCATTATTGTTGCCATGCCCAACTGATCTTTGCTTCTCATCTTGAATCAGCAAGGAGAAGACTTTCTCAACAGATGGAATAGGATCCATCAACAAAATTTGTCCTTGAATGTAAGAGAAATAGTCATTGAGACCCATCAAAAATTGCATAACAACTTCTCTGTGATGAATATTTGAGATCTTCTCATTTATATGACACACACACTTCTCACAAGAACATGTAGGAAGAGGTTCATAGTTCTGTAATTCATCCCATAGAATTGAAAGATTGGTGAAGTATTCAGTCATAGATAGCTCACCTTGAGAGAAACTTGCAAGATCATTCTGTAATTGATAAACCCTAGGTCCAATACCTTGAGAAAACATGTTTTGGAGCTTCTTCCAGACTTCCTTAGCAATCTTACGATACACCATGCTCGTGGCTATCCTGGGAGAAACACAATTAACAATCCAAGAAACCACAATTTCATTGCATCGTGACCAGCTTTGAACCAAGAGAGGAATTTTCTCCATGGTTGAAGTTAGAGAAGCTGATCCATCAATCAACCAGAACTTATTCTTGATCCCAAGAGCTCTCTCCATTGATCGCACCCATGTAGGGTAATTCTCACCTCCAATTAGTGATTGTGAGACTAATATCGTAGTAGGATTTTCAGCATGATGAAGAAAAAATGGATGCGATTCATCAATGGTGATGATTGCAGAAGCTTGATCAGAGGAAGCCATTGATGAAGCTTCAAGATTCTAAAGAAGAAGAAAAACCCTAACTTTTGGGAAGAAAAGGAATTGAGAAATTTAAGCGAAAGCTAAAAACTGTTCTGATACCATATTAGGAAAACAGAGAAAAAAGATTTTGGACTTGGAGAAATTTCTGTATTGCATTCAATTGAAGATTACAGAGGCTAAGTGTACATATTTACAAGGAAAGGAAAGCAGGAGAAACGAATTAACAAATCAACTAACTAATCTACCAAATTTCCCCCAAAACCTGATTAATAAAACTAACTACCACACACGTGTTATCCACTTACTAAAACTAACACCAATGATGCAAAGCTACATGTAGTATAAAAATAAAACTAACACAATGTAGAGAGTATATATATTGTCGTTTAAGCAGCAGACTTGAGAGTCTTCTTCTTCCCTTGATCCTTGCTTCTGTCATGATCCTTTCTATCTTTCTTTGTAGAATCTTGACACCCTTCCCATCCTCTCTTGTCATATGTGATGTCAAGTGAGCGGATCTGGATCCTCTCCATTTCCCTTTAAAATGGAAAGTGTCAATTTCACAAACAAGATCTTTTTGAAAACTATCAAGGGTAAAAAACGTGCCACGTTAATTAAAATGTAAAACTCTAGGATCCAAATTCAAACCACAGTTAACTCAACAATTTCTCTCTCACCAAACCCATCTGAATATTTCAAACTCTCTTTCTCTCTCTTCTCCAAGGTTTGACTTTCTCTCTTGCCCCGCCGTCACGGTGCCACAACTACCACCTACGCGAAGGCTATGATTTGATCAAGCTTTTATGCTCCAAGCTTTTACCCAAACACTATAAGCAAAAGATTTTCTCCAACTTCATCCACTAGAAAAATATCAACTAATCTATCTATGTTTGTATGCCTTTTGTTGCTTTGTGATAGTGCTTTTCTTGGGGTTTTTGATTTTCTTTGTGTACGGCACCGAGCTCCCAAAGCCCATACAGGCCTTGGGCCCAGACCCATCTAGGCCCCGGGCCCAAGCCCATACCAGCCTTGGGCGCAGGCCCAGCAGATAGTTCCCGTTACCTTATGCCCTTCTTAAAACTGCCTTAGGGCCAAAAACAAGTTTTGGTTATTAAGCTCCCGGGGTTGACCGGTTAACATTTCTCGGTAAAGCGCATGAGTCAATACCCGGGAAGGTCATGATATGCACGGGAACGTGAGTCGCCAAACATAATCGGTGAAAATGGAGCCAAGTTCCAAGATCATAAATGCTGCACCGCCCTCTCACCTAAAACAGCCACTTTAACCAGATAATACTGGACCTTCAATAGCACTAACGATGAACATAATCATGGTCTCCCCACTAACCTTGGCTATAAATAGAGGAAAGTTGGGAGAAGAAGGGGTTCAGAAAAATTGAGAGAAAAGGAGTGAAAGAGAGAGCTTTTCAGCTGATTGTTGCTTTGAGTCTCTCTGCCGAGAACGACCCATTGTAGGAAATCCTTAAACCCACTACAAATAAATTGTGAGCCCAAGGGATCTAAGGCCCAGAGTTCTTGTACTTGGTTCTTACAATTGGCGCCCACCGTGGGGCCATCCTACGAAGCTGTGGTTCGAGTGAGACTCAAGCAAAGAAGATGTCTGAGGAGCGTTCAAGAGGGCACGTTCCGAGCAATTCCGCAGGATCTTCCCGGGGATCGACGTGGAGGGAGAGAAGGCAGAAGCGGCTGGAGGATAGGGAGCATTCAAGAGGAGAGGAAGGGTCCGGATTGGGAGAAGGATCGGACCAAACGCACCGGACGATTTCAAACGTCTCAGCACATCGGCAACCTGATGATAGAGACCGGGAGCTGGAGCGGTTGCGCAGATTGGTAATGGACTTGGAGCTGGAGGCAAGGGGTCGGCGCCACGAAAGGGACCACAACCCCCAACCCAGAAGGAACCGTGGCGAGGAAGGTTCCAGCCGACCTGTTATGCAACAACACCGAGACCGATCCCATTCTCAAGAGTCACGTCGTCACTCCCGGGATATTCGTCGTAGACGGGACCGTTCCCGGTCACATGGATATGACAACCACGGGTCAGAGTCACCAGAGGAGCGGCAGCACCACAACGCCGCGATGGATGCCATGAGCAGGGCCTTGCGGATGGCGGCCCGGTCTCCATTCTCAGATGAGATTGAACGGGCACCCATGCCGAGCCGATTCACGCGTCCACCATTCAATTCCTATGAGGGGAGAACAGACCCCGTGGAGCATGTCAGTCATTACATCCACATGATGTCATTGCATGCGCACAACGATGCATTGATGTGTAAAGTATTCCCCTCTAGTCTCGGATCTACCGCACTGAGATGGTTCAATGGATTGCGGAAAGGTTCTATACACAGCTTCGCCGAGCTGATTCAGGAGTTCGGCAGCAGGTTCGTAACATGCAGCCGAGTGCAACAACCGGTTGACGCGTTGCTTTCCATGAAAATGAGGGTCGGGGAAACCCTTCGGAGTTATGCCAGCCGATACTGGGAGCTCTACAATGAGATTGGTGGGGGAAACGAGAAAATCGCGGCTAGCACCTTCAGGATGGGGCTCCCCGAGGATTCTGAACTACGGGAGTCGCTGACAAGAAGACCCCCGGAGGACATGAGGCAACTGATGAGACGCATAGAGGAGTACAAACGCCTGGAGGATGACCGGCTGCAAAGCAGGGGGAAAGCCCCTTTTTCAGGGAGAGCTCGGCAAAGCTTCTTGCTGCCAAAGCCGAAAAGGGACTTCAGAATGCAGGAGCCGGAGGTGCAGATCGAAGGGGTTAATGTGTTGTTTAAAGAGCCCGTGCACAAGATACTGGAACGAATAAGGAACGAGCCATTCTTCAGATGGCCGAACAAAATGGGGGGTGACCCATCTCGGAGGAACCAAAGCCTATACTGCACTTATCACAGAGACAAGGGGCACACCACCGAGCAGTGTAGGGTATTGAAAGATCATCTCGGGCAGTTAGTGAAGGCAGGGCACCTGAAAGAGTTTGTAGCAGATTCCACTGACCGGGAGACCGAGCAGGGCGCACCACAGAGAAGGAATCCCCTTCCACCGCCCCGGGGTGTAATCAACGTCATTCATGCCGCACCGAGAGGGGCAGCGGCGGCTAGGATGGTGATGACAGTGGCTTGCGCGGAGGGAGAATCATCCAAGAAGCAAAAGAGGGCTGGACGGCTAGACATCTCGTTCGGAGAAGATGATTTCGAAGGGACAATCCAACCCCACGACAACGCTTTGGTGGTGACAGCCCGGATAGGCGGATTCCTGGTGAAGAGGGTGATGATTGATCAGGGTAGTGGGGCTGACGTCATGTACCCGGACCTCTTCAAAGGGCTCGGGTTAAGAACCCAGGATTTGGCGAAGTATAACACGCCATTGGTCTCGTTTGACGGGAGAATTGTGATTCCCGAGGGGCAAATCTCACTCCCAGTGGACATGGAGGGTAAGGAAGTTGTAGTTACATTCATAGTAGTCCGATCGTTCGCACCTTACACCGCAATCCTGGGGAGGCCATGGATTCACACCATGGGGGCTGTTCCGTCCACCCTTCACGTGAAAGTAAAGTTTCCCACTGAGTACGGAGTTGTGGAGGTAAGGGGGAATCAGCAGGTGGCGAAGCAATGCCTCATAGCCGCGGTCCAGTGGGAAAAGGAACAGCTCGGCCAAGCTGAGCACGCCGAGAAAGAGACTGCATAGCAATTACAGATACCCCAGGAAAAGGGGGCGGACGTTGCCGAGGAGTTACTGAAGGTAAGAATTCTCCCAGATAGTGACAAATACTTCCAGATAGGTACAAGCATGAATGACCGGGAAAGGGTGGAGATGTTGTTGTTCCTGTTGCAGAACATAGATGTCTTCGCGTGGAACCCGTATGAAGTGCCCGGCGTAGACCCCGAGTTCATTGTTCACAAACTCAATGTGGACCCATCATTTCCTCCGAAAAAGCAGAAGCCGAGAAGAGCGTCAAAGGAGCACGTCGATGCAGTAAACCTGGAGGTCCAGCGGCTGAAGGAGGCCGGGGCCATAAAAGAAATATTCTTCCCGAGATGGCTAGCAAACACTGTCGTAGTAAAGAAGAAGAGCGGTAAATGGAGAGTTTGCGTAGACTTCACCGATTTAAACAGAGCGTGTCCCAAGGATCCGTTCCCGATGCCCAAGATTGATCAGTTGGTGGATGCCACGTACGGGCACCCGAGAATGAGTTTCCTGGACGCCTTCCAAGGCTACCACCAGATTGCCTTAGCACCCGAGGACCGAGAGAAGACAACATTCATATCCCCGAACGCAAACTACCACTACGAGGTCATGCCGTTTGGATTGAAGAATGCCGGAGCTACCTACCAGCGTATGATGACAAGGATGTTCCGGGAGAAAATTGGCTGCACGGTTGAGGTTTACATCGACGACATGGTAGTAAAGAGCAGAAAAGAGTCGCTGCATACTGAAGACCTTCGGGGAGTGTTCGAGATACTACGGCGACACAGGCTGCGCCTCAATGCCGAAAAGTGCACTTTCGGAGTGGGGGCTGGCAAGTTCCTGGGTTATCTGATCTCCACTCGGGGAATAGAGGCTAACCCTGACCAAATAGAGGCAATCAATCGCCTAAAATCACCGAGCAATCCTAAGGAGGTGCAGGTGCTCACCGGGATGTTGGCCGCCTTAAACCGGTTCATCTCCAAGTTTGCCGATCGCTGCCGGCCATTCTATCAACTTCTGAAGAAGTGGAAGGGGTTTCAGTGGGACGAGAGCTGCGATGAAGCTTTTCGAGAACTAAAGGAGTATTTGGAAAAGGCGCCGAGGTTGACGGCCCCGGAGCCCGGGGAGGATCTGTTTATGTACCTTGCAGTGACCAATCATGCCGTAAGTGCTGTATTACTAAGGGACCGGGGAGTGCAAATACCGGTGTATTACGTAAGCAAGACCTTGGTCGATGCCGAGACAAGGTACCTGCCTCTTGAAAAGTTGGTTTTGGCCTTGGTACACGCCACGAGGAAGTTACCACACTACTTCCAGGCACACACAGTGTTCGTCCTCACCGAGTATCCATTACAATCACTGTTGAAGAGATCCGATTTCACAGGACGGATTGCTAAATGGGGGACTCGGTTGGGATCGTTTGACATAAGATACCGACCTAGAAGCTCGGTGAAAGGGCAGATTCTCGCTGATTTCATCGCGGAATTCACACCTAAGACTAAAGGCCAGGTAATCTGTAGTGCGGAGATTCGCCCGTGGAGGTTATTTGTGGACGGCGCATCAAACGCTATGGGGGCCGGGGCTGGTATTGTCATAATCACCCCTGAGGGTATGCGACTGGAACATTCCTTCAGATTGGGGTTCAAAGCCTCGAACAATGAAGCCGAATATGAGGCCCTGTTGGCCGGACTAAGGGCAGTATTGCAGCTGGGAGCCAGGGACGTAGAAATCTACTCAGACTCTCGGCTGGTCGTTTATCAGATCACCGGGGACTTCGAGGCTCGGGATCCTCGAATGAAAGCTTATCTGAGTACGGCAAAGCAAATTATCGGTCAGTTCGGAAAGGTAAAGATATCCCAGGTGCCCCGGTCGCAGAACAAGCATGCTGACTCTCTTGCGACGTTAGCCTCATCGGCTACCGAGGACACCCCGAGGCTTATCACGATTGAACTTGTAAGGGAACCAAGCATCTGTGTGCAGACTGCCCTCGACCAGGCCGGAGTAGAAGTTGCGCGGGTGCCGGTGGCCGGATCATGCTGGATGAACCCGATCATAGACTTTCTTTCCGAAGATAAAGTTCCAGAGGATGAGGCCGAGGCCAATAAGATTCGACGAATGGCTCCCAGGTACTGGTTGTCTTCGGACCGAAAGTTGTACAGAAGGTCCTTCGCGGGCCCTTACCTCTTGTGCCTGCATCCTGAAAAAGTTAAGGAGCTTCTAACCGAGCTGCATGAAGGAGTATGCGGCGGGCATGCCGGGGGACGATCTTTAGCACACAGAGCAATGACGCAGGGGTTTTGGTGGCCACAGATGCAGAAGGACGCCGCCGAATACGTTCGGAGTTGCGAACAATGTCAAAGGCACGCCCCAATGATCCATCAGCCTGCCGGACATCTAAATCCTGTCAGCAGCCCGTGGCCATTTGCACAATGGGGGCTTGACATCCTCGGGCCATTCCCCCGAGCAACGGGGAACCGCCGTTTTGTACTGGTGGCCGTGGATTACTTCACAAAGTGGGCTGAAGCTGAAGCCTTGGCCAATATCCGGGATACCGACGTGAAAAAGTTTGTGTGGAAAAACATAGTTACAAGGTTTGGGGTGCCGAATTCACTAGTGACAGACAACGGGCTACAGTTCGACAGCAACGCTTTTCGGACCTTTTGCAGCGAGGTCGGCATCAAGAACAAGTATTCAACCCCGGCATACCCCCAGAGCAACGGCCAAGCTGAAGCAGTAAACAAGACTATTTTGAACGGGCTCAAGAGAAGGTTGGATGGAGCGAAAGGAAGGTGGGCAGAAGAACTACCCAGTGTCTTGTGGGCCTACCGCACGACCCCCAGGAGATCCACGGGGGAAACCCCATTTTTTCTGGCATACGGAGCAGAAGCAGTGATACCGACCGAGGTGAGCTTATGCAGTGCGCGGATCGTTGGGTTTGACCCTGTACAAAACGCCGACCTTATGATGGAGCAGTTGGATTGGCTAGAAGAATGCAGGGAGGCTGCGACCGTACGTCTTGCCGAGTACTAGCAGAAGCTAGCGCAAAGGTACAACCGGAATGTAAGGACCAGGGAATTCAGTACCGGGGAATTGGTGTTAAGAAGGGTAGTAGGGAACATGCGGGACGTGGCTGCAGGGAAGCTTGCTCAGAGCTGGGAGGGACCATACAGAGTCACAGCCGTAGCAGGGGCAGGGGCTTACTACTTAGAGGACCTGGACAAGAGGCCGCTCCCCCGACCATGGAACGCCAACAACCTAAAGAAGTTCTACGCGTAACCATCGATGTAAGCCGAAACTTGTATTCTATGAAGACTAAGAGTATGATGAACTTTTTTGTCTTTGCTGTTTTTTTTACCCTGTAGCCGCACACCAAGAGAATCGCCAGCAGATCCTAAGGACAGAAACCTGACCCTCGGCTCGATCAATATCGCCGAGCAGGTGAAAACCTTACAAACAAAATCCTAAGGACAGAAACCTGACCCTCGGCTCGATCAATATCGCCGAGCAGGTGAAAACCTTACAAACAAAATCCTAAGGACAGAAACCTGACCCTCGGCTCGATCAATATCGCCGAGCAGGTGAAAACCTTACAAACAAAATCCTAAGGACAGAAACCTGACCCTCGGCTTGATCAATATCGCCGAGCAGGTGAAAACCTTACAAACAAAATCCTAAGGACAGAAACCTGACCCTCGGCTCGATCAATATCGCCGAGCAGGTGAAAACCTTACAAACAAAAACAGAAACCTGACCCTCGGCTCGATCAATATCGCCGAGCAGGTGAAAACCTTACTAACAAAATCCTAAGGACAGAACCTGACCCTCGGCTCGATCAATATCGCCGAGCAGGTGAAAACCTTACAAACAAAATCCTAAGGACAGAAACCTGACCCTCGGCTCGATCAATATCGCCGAGCAGGTGAAAACCTTACAAACAAAAACCCTAAGGGCAGAAACCTGACTTTCGACTCGGTCAAAATCACCGAGCATGTGTGAACCCTGTAATTAAATCTATGAGGGCAAAGAAATTGATTCTCGGTTAAAGTCAAACATCCGGACAAACGGAAACTTTGCAAACAAATGCTCGAAGGACGGAAACTCAATTCTCGGTTAAACCAAAACCTGATAAAAACCTAACCCTTTTTACAAAAACTAAGTCCAAATAGCGCTCTCAAAACTATTCACAGCTCCGCACAACAGGTTCTCGGGGGTACATTATATTAGGCGGCCATAGCATTGGTGTGATTCAAGCAGAGCACAAACGAATATAATTCCATTCAACAAAATTGAAACAGGAAAAGAAAACGGACTTCCAATTAAAAGAGTAAAAGCAATTGTTCGGTCACCACAGCCCGGTGACATAGGCAAATAAAACCAATAAAATAAAACAACGGTTCAATCACCACATCCCGGTGACATAGGCAAATAAAAACGAAATAAAAATAAAATCAACTAAGGGGTTGAGTCGGTGGTGGCACTTCCTGTTGGACGATCAGGGAGAAAGGCTGGGCCTCGTCGAGAAGTTCCTGCACGGTCGGTGTGCTCGTAGCCTCCAGCTCCTCGGGCTCAGCATGAGAGTCTATTTGCTCAACCAACTCCCTCATACTGGCCGTCTCCTCCTCATCTAGAGCAGCCGGGGCGCTCTGGACGGCAGGTAAAGGACTCGGAAATGGAATCTGGCCGGGGTCTCTCAGCGGCGAGTCTTCAGGAACTCCCATTGCTTGAAGAGCAGCAAACCACCCGGCCTCGAAACCCATATGCCGAGCCCGAGCCACCACCGGCTCTGCGGAGTTCTCGGCGTCGGCAAAGCCCACGTCGTACCACTTCTGCTCCGCGGCCGCCAAGCCCGCCCTGAGATCAGCTATCTCCTCGGCATGAGAAGTGTTGAGACTGAGGGCTTGGGCCAGTTTAAGTTCCGTCTCATTTTGCCTGGCCAGGAGGTCAGCACACCTCTGTTCGGCAGATGCTCGGAACTTCTCCGCGGCAGCAGCCTTATTCTAGGCAGATTCAGCAATCTTGGCCTTTTCCTTAGCCGTTTTTACTGCTGCCTCCCGCGCCACCTTCTCGCGCTCATTTTCCTCGTCAAGCTCCCGTGCCCGGGCAGCCACGATGTGAGCTAGTTGAGCGGCCTGGCAAGCGTGAAGGTTAGCAAAGCGGCAAAAAGAAATTTACATGGAGCAAATAGACAAAAGAATTACCGCAATGGCGTGCCACTCTAACCGGCGCCCCACGGACTCCTCGGACCCGTCCTCAAAGGCGTGCACGTCCTCGGGAAGTTGGAGAGCTCCGGCCAAGGTTTGGGCAATACGGCCGCCCTCGCCCTTATCCCATATCCGAACAGAGGCCGTTGATGGCAATGGTTTGCCATCCAGAAGGAACTTCGGCTCCCAAGCCGGAGCCACTTGGGAGGAGGATGCGCCCCCCGTGCCGGCTTCGGTCTGCGGCTCACGGATGACAATCCCCCCTGTTGGTCGGGGAGGAGTCCGGACAGCGGCGTCCCCCGGGGCCGTGGAATGTGGCTCAACCACTTTCTGTTTTTTCCGGGCACGTCCGGACTGCGAGGTTGGAGGAGGTTGAGAAACTGGACCCCGACCTTGGGTAAGCGGGGGCTGGTTGGTCGGCCGGGCACCAGGCACGAACCTGTCTAGGGTCATTATTCGCCTTGCCACCATGCTTGCACCGGGCTGGATCGCTTCAGCTAGCAGGTTAGCCGCGTCTGTCACTTGCTGTTGATGCTCGGCGGGTGGATCCTCGGGATGGGTCTGCTCTTGGGCTTGGTCCCCTTGTTGTATAGCTTCGTGGGCTCTCTCTCTAAGGCGCCGGGATACTTGCTCCGCGGAATCGTCTCGAAGGGGAACTAGTTCGTCCGCGGTAGTGAACCGCCTACCAAATTCCCTCGCTTCCCCGGTTGTAAGCTTCGGCGGCAAGAAGTTCACGTACCGGACGTCTATGTACGAGAGCAGGGGGCTGTCAACTAACAACGCCTGCTTGAATGATTGCCAAGTGGAGTAAACCGGTTCAACGCCGAGGATCAGGTGTGAGGCCCGGAGTTGCCCGTCCCAGTGCACGAAGATCTCGGAACGAAGGACGAAGTTTAAGTCCTTGACGTGGACGGCTCTGAGGTCCTGAGTAAACACTTTGCCGTCTGCAGAGGAACAAATAACACGTTAGCTTTTAACAATAAAAGATTTTCTTTTACTTAAACAACTACAAGAAGGGGAAGGTACGAACCCACTTCACGCCGTGTGAGGGGGCAAGGGATCTCCCCGGCAAACCAATTGCCGCGCACCCTAACAAACTCCCCGGCGGAGTTCCTGTTCGAATCGGGTAGGCACGATATCAGCCGTACCCGAGCATCCCTTGTCTTTAAGTAGTAATTTGTGGACTTGCTCCCACAAAGGCTGTACATTTGGTAAATATCATGGTGATCTAGTTGTAAGTTAAAGGTATGGTTTAACTGGCCGACGCAACTAACTACCCGGTAAAAATTGGGGGGAAGCTGGTCGGGGCACAGCCCATAGTAGGTAAGTGTGCTTATCAAGAGGGGATCTACCGGGAACCTAACCCCACCTTCTAAGATGGACATCAAAGGAAAGAAGGCTGTACCATGCCCTCGGTGGAGTTCCATATCACTCTCGTGGCAGTAAGCCACGTCCACGTCACGGGGGATACTAAATTTACTCCTAAAGTTGGCCAAAGCAGCTGGGGTATCTAGAAGGTAAGAATAACCCATCTACAAAGCCTAAAACTACAAGAATAAAATCAAAGAAACAAAGCTGAAGGAACGGGAAGGGAAAAAGAGACTTACGTTGGGTTCTAAGGAGGAAAAGAACGCTGAGCAAGCAAGCACACAGAAATGTGGTCGGCAGAGAGTAGGCGCTAAAAATCAGAGGCAAAGGAAAAATGGAGTGACGCTTGGAGAAGAACTATTTATAGAGCCAGAAGAAATGGGGGAAGATGAAACGCTTGATCAAACAATAAATGGGCACAGCGAACGAGCGACCCAGCAAATGCCAAGCGTAACCGATTTGCGCACCGCTTCGGTTCACGAACCGTCAGGCAATAATGACGTCTGCGCCTGGCGCCGCGAAACGGCGCGTCTTTTGAGATGGCTATTAATGAGAAATGACAGCCAGAAGTCCCAGACTAAAAGATTCCCGAGGTCAAGAAGCCCGGGCAGTTCCTTGATTCTCCTCGGCAACCGAGTATGAATCAAGGGGGGGCTATTGTACGGCACCGAGCTCCCAAAGCCCATACAGGCCTTGGGCCCAGACCCATCTAGGCCCCGGGCCCAAGCCCATACCAGCCTTGGGCGCAGGCCCAGCAGATAGTTCCCGTTACCTTATGCCCTTCTTAAAACTGCCTTAGGGCCAAAAACAAGTTTTGGTTATTAAGCTCCCGGGGTTGACCGGTTAACATTTCTCGGTAGAGCGCATGAGTCAATACCCGGGAAGGTCATGATATGCACGGGAACGTGAGTCGCCGAACATAATCGGTGAAAATGGAGCCAAGTTCCAAGATCATAAATGCTGCACCGCCCTCTCACCTAAAACAGCCACTTTAACCAGATAATACTGGACCTTCAATAGCACTAACGATGAACATAATCATGGTCTCCCCACTAACCTTGGCTATAAATAGAGGAAAGTTGGGAGAAGAAGGGGTTCAGAAAAATTGAGAGAAAAGGAGTGAAAGAGAGAGCTTTTCAGCTGATTGTTGCTTTGAGTCTCTCTGCCGAGAACGACCCATTGTAGGAAATCCTTAAACCCACTACAAATAAATTGTGAGCCCAAGGGATCTAAGGCCCAGAGTTCTTGTACTTGGTTCTTACACTTTGGAATTAGGATTAGTTTATACGCTTAAAATTTTTATTGGGGTCTCTCTTAATATATATATATATATATATATATTATCTGTGTGTGTGTTTTATGCTGTGGTTATTAGAATGTTTGGTTCCATTTTTTTGGTTTGTAGGTATTTTTTCGGGTCTCACTGTTATGTAAAATGTTTGTGCTTTTGCATGGATTTTGATTTTATTTTTAATTGTTCACTTTATTATGAAAGGTTTTAGGGAATGTATTGTGAATATCTCTTTGTTTTCCTTGTCATGCCACTGATTGCAGAATTAGGTGTGCGTAAATTGTCCTTTGTAGGAATGGAATGCACATAATTGTATTTTGATGATGAACTGTAAAAGAAAACATTCAGCCTATGGCTAGATTTTTGTTTACTGGCTGTTAGCTGCTGATATACATTAGCTTTTAGGGTAAGGCAGATGAATTTTCGATCTTCAAAAATATGAATTGTTGAGAACCTTTTTGTGGTTGGTATTTGAACTTTAAAGCTCTTATAGGAAGAATAATTGAATTTTTTGACTGTTTTTTGTGTCTCTCTTTTTGTAGATTGGTTCTTGTATTGGCCTTTTGGTTATCCCTTTGGAAAGTCTGCACAATTTTTTGGATAGGTTCTGCTATTGGTTTCTCTATAATTCTGAAGGATTGAGATTTGTTAATATTGCTTGTAGGTTTCATTGATCCTAATCATCAGTAATTTGGAAGGGCCTTTGGAGCTATGATACATCCCAAAGCTTTAATACCAAAAGAACTTACATAACAAAGAAGCATCATACATTCATACCAAGAGATGGGGCAAGTTGTTTAACACGAGGCAAGTTGAAGTGATCAAGCTAAGATTGAAAATTGTAGACTTTGGATGGAATGTATAATCAAGAAGCAAGATGTGGAATGTATAATCAAGCAATAAGCACACCAATTGTAGAAGTTTCATGTTATTATAATCATATAATCAAAGTGTTTATTTCAATGGAATTCTTGTTATTAGGGGTGTGCAAAAAACCGAAGAACCGAAAAAACCGATTCAAACCGACCAAACCGATGCAAAAATTTCGGTTCGGTTTCGATTTTATTAAATAAAAAACCGAAAAGTTCGGTTCGGTTTTCGGTTGCAAATTTTAATAAACTGAACCGACCGAACCGAATCGAAATATATTATTATATTTTAATTTATATTAAATATATATTGTAATTTATATTAAATATATAATATTATAATTTATCTTAAATATATAATATTAAATATTTAATTTGACTCTAACTAACCATTTGTGACTTTGTCCTCTGAGATACGCTTGGCTATTCTCAAAAAAAGAGAGTTATGCTTTTGGCCTTTGGCTTGCGTGGGGCAGTGGGCTTCCATCTTTCCATCTTTTCATATTCAGCTTCCATCTTTTCAATGTTTTCATATTAAACAATTCAGTCATTCAATGATTCACGATTCAATGATTCAAGATTTCAAAATTCAAACAAATAATCCGGCTTAACTTATCTTTTTTAAACATAGCATTTTAAAACCCATTAGATTAAACACCTATAATTAAACTAAGTAAATATCTAATTAAACTAAAACTAATTAGAGTATAAAATCAAAAGATGAAAACCCTACCCTACATACTCGGCCCACACTTTTCAGTTTCACTCTCAGTCTCTCACACTTTCCACTCTCTCTCACGTTCATCAAACTTCAGCCTCCACTCCACAGTCCTCTCACGCCGAATCACCCTCTGTCGCCACCTCCACACATCGGCTTGATCATCGGCTTCTCATCTCAGTGATCTCACGGTGAGTCTCTGTTTTGATGCTCTTTTCTTCATTTCTTCTTTTCTTTTGATGATGTTCTTTTCTTCTTTTCTTTTGATGCATGATGATAAGTAAATAGGGGAATTCAAACACGTTGAAAAAATGACAAAAAGCCACTTTTTTATTATTCCATCCACGGTGTATGCATGTGAATGATTTGAGTTAGTGTAATTTAGTTTTATATAATGTTGATTTTGTACCCTCTCTCTGTTTTGTGTTTTAGGTTTTGAAAATAGTGAATCTCTGCTTTGTAGAAACAACATAAGATCAAGATGTTTATTTTTTCAAGTTTTAATATTTTATATGCAAATAAAGTTAGGGTTTTGAAAAAATTGATAACCCATGTGCTTGGTTGCTTGTGCTAGTTGGTTTATTTATTAAAGTTAGCTCAGCTGATTGCCTTTGTCTCATGTGGTCGTTAAAAATCTCGATAACCCTCTCTCTGTTTTGTATTTTGGGTTTTGTTTAATACTGAATCAATAAAGTTAGGGTTTTTAAAATACTGAATCAATAAAGTTAGGGTTTTTAAAATACTGAATCTTTGTTTTGTAGTAAAGTTAGCTGATTGCCTTTGAGATCTAATATATAAAGTTAGCTGCTTTTTTTATTTATTTACTGTTGATATATTTTTGTTTATTGTTGTTGACATGCTGTGAAACTGTGACTGTGATGTTGAGTTGTTAACTTCTTATTGATGTTACAGATTTGAAAATCAATAACCCCATGTGCTTAACTATGATGTTGGTGTATTTGTTAATAGTTGACTGTGATGTTGGGGTATTTGTTTATTATTGCCTTGATGTTGATGTGTTTATTATTATCTTATTGACGTGTTTATTGTTGGCTTGTTGCTGTATACTAAAGTCCTTCTTATTCCTTTTTTTTTTCTTTTTTTTTCTTGTTGACTTGTTGTGTTATTGTATACTAGAGTAGAGTGAAGAGTCCCTTTCATTCTTTTTATTTTTTACTTTTTATAGTTGTTGACTTATTGTGTTTTATTTTATATTGTAGATGAATGAGACAAGAGAAATCCCAGAGGGTCAACACAATGAAGCGGGTCAAGGGGCAACCAATGTGCATGAAGGCAAAGGCAAACCCCCACTCCCACCAAGTGAAGGTAATACTAGTAAAAAAAGATCTATTGTTTGGGGTCATTTCACTATTATTGAAGAGGGGGGGGGGGAACCTAGGGCAGCTTGTAACTACTGTGGCACAACCTATGCTTGTGACACTAAATGTAATGGCACTACAAACATGAGAAATCACATACAATCACAATGTTTGAAATATCCTTATAGGGAAGACAAAAAAAACCAATCAACCCTCGCATTCAAACCTAAAGAAGAAGGAGAAAGTAGTGGTAAACTTGTGCCTTGGGTGTTTAATTTTGAGGAATGTAAGAAAGCATTGGCAAAGATGATTATTCTAGATGAGCTGTCTTTTAGATTTGTGGAGGGTTTTGGTTTTAGGAAGTTTATGTCTGTTACCCAACCTAGGTTCAATCCAATCCCATGCCGCACAACAATTGCCAAAACTTGCTTTAGGGTGTTTTTAGATGAGAAACAAAAGTTGAAAGAAGCCCTAAGAGAGCAGCGGGTCTGCCTTACCACAGATACATGGACATCCGTTCAAAATTTGAACTACATGTGTCTCACTGCCCATTTTATAGATAGTGATTGGAAAATACACAAAAGGATTCTTAGTTTTTGTTTAGTGGAAAATCACAAGGGTGAAACACTTGGGAAGGCGGTTGAGATGTGTTTACTTGATTAGGGGATAGACAAGATTCTAACTATTACAGTTGATAATGCTGCCTCTAATAGTGGGCTAATTTCTTTTATTCAAAAAAAGACTAAGCATAGGAAGGCAACAATTTTAGGGCATAAATACTTGCATGTGAGGTGTAGTGCTCATATTTTGAACTTGATTATTCGTGAAGGGTTAGTTGAAATGGATGAGACAATAGTGAAGGTGAGGAAATCTGTGAAATATGTGAGATCATCTCCACATAGACAAAGCACATTTAAGTTATGTTCGGAGAAGGAGAAAGTTGACTTTAAAAATCAGTTGTGTTTAGATGTGCCCACTAGGTGGAACTACACCTATATTATGTTGGAGAAGGCCGAGAAGTATCAAAAGGCTTTTGAGAGATTGGAGGAAGATGATCCAAATTTTCTTATGACAATTAGAGAGGAGGCAAAGGAAGAAGGAAATGATAGACATGAGGTTGCTTGGGGAATGGATGATGTGGATTGGGAAAAGATTAGGATACTTTCGAAATTTCTTAAAATTTTCTATGATGCAACCTTGCGGTTTTCAGGTGCTAATTATGTCACTAGCAACTCTTTCTTTTTGGAGCTCATGTCAATTCATGACACAATTGAGTTGGAGCATGAAAAAGATAGTTATTTGTTGAGAAAAATGGTTGATTACATGAAGAACAAATTTGAAAAGTATTGGGGGAACTTTGATAATATGAATCACTTGTTGTATGTAGGGTTAGTTCTTGATCCTCGATACAAGTTAAGGTATCTTGAGTACTGTTTTGGTACTTTGTATGAGAAGCAAAAGGTTGTTGATATGGTAGGAAGAGTAAAGGCTGTTTTGAAGGATTTATATAAATCTTATAGTCAAAATCAAGTGGGGAGTAGTAGTGCTAGTGCTGCTGTACAAGCCCAAGGCCAAAACCCAAGTGGATCAATGGAGGGAGATGATTCTAGTGTGGTTGATGCGAAGGCAATGAGGATGATGGGATTTAAGAAGCACTTGAAGGTTATTGATTCTTCAAATACCAAATCAGAGGTTGATAAATACTTGTTAGAGAGTTGTGAAGATGTCTTTGATGATAATTTTGATATTTTGGCTTGGTGGAAGGTTAATTCCCCACGATACTGTGTGCTTTCAAGAGTTGCACGACATGTTCTTGCAATTCCGGTATCCACTGTGGCCTCAGAATTTGCCTTTAGTACGGCTAGTCATGTCCTTGATCCCTTCCGGAGTTCATTGTCTCCATTTATGGTGGAAGCCCTCATTTGTGGTCAAAACTGGCTCCGTACTTCATCTGATCCAATCTGCCTTCGTGCTGCCATCGATGATGTTGAGGTGTTTGAAAAGCTTGATGGAGGTGTGACTATTATCTGTTATATTAAAAAAATGACTTTCTATTTCTTTATTTATTAAAAAAAAATTCTGCATGTCTATTATTATTATTAAAAAAAACTAAATGTCTTGGATTCTTGGCATATTTGTTGTTTTATTGTACATTCTTCATGTCTACTTCTTTCTTTATTAAAAAAAACCTAAATGTCTTGGATTCTTGGCATATTTATTGTTGTATTGTACAAGTGACTTTTACGTTTTTTTTTCATTTTTTGTTTTTAGAACTCGTGAGTGATGCTGCATTAACGTCGGAACTTGGTATGTCCACACCAACACCTATTGAAGTTGATGGTTGAAGATTGCTCTGTGCTCTTTGGATAGGTGGTATTGATGTTGATATGTACACTTTTTGATATGCATAGTTGTACACTTTGGATATGTACATTTTTTGCTATTAGACACTAGTAGACAGTGGCCTACATATATATATGGGCTTTTATTTTGAGCTTTGATAGTGGCCTATACATAATACATAGACAATATATGATATATTAGGCAATAGGCAATGACATATGGCCAATTTATTTTGAGTCTTTGGCCAAATATTAAATATGGACAGTGTATATGTTGACATTGACATTGACATATAGCCAATTTATTTTGAGTCTTTGGCTATAATGCTATTATGTAGGTATTGATATATGGACAATATGTGGACATTGACATATTACTAATGAAGTAATGAAATATGCACTAGTTATTTTATTTTGACTTGTACAATTTATTTTTTAATCTTGTTTGTATTTGATGGGTGCTTGTAACAAGTTACAGATTAGTTTGAGGCTTTGAGTACTAGAGCAATTTTTTGCTCTAGATTATTTCTGGATTTGTGAATCTGTTTTGACAGGTGCTTGTGCAAATGTATTGTGGACAGGTTATATCATGTTGATAGGTTATTTTTGGATTTATGAATATGTGATGTGTATTTTAATGAGTATAATAGAAGCTCTAAAGAAGGTTATGAATTTATGATAGGTTGTGATTTATGAATCTGCTATATGTGTTGTATTTTTGGATTTATGAATTTGTAACAGGTTATTATTATTATTTTTTTTTTTGAAGAATCTGCTATAATGTGTATTTCTAGATTTATGTGGAGCAAAAGAAAGTTATGAAAAATTTAAAATGCAAAACAGGTTGTGATTTTTTTCTTGTTTGTAAAATGCTTTATGGATGTATAAAAAGCCCCAAAAATGGCCAAAATAGGAAAGGCCTGAATCTGGGCCAAAAGGGCCAAAACAGAAAGCTAAAAAGACCCAAAGATGGCCATTACCAAAATAGCCAAAACAGAAAGCTAAAAAAGACCCAAAGATGGCCATTACCAAAATAGAGAAGGCCCAAATCTGGGCCACAACTGGTTCCTAACAAAGGCCAAAACAGGTTTCTAAAAAAAGACTTAATTAGAGCATAATAGGGCCATAAAATAAGAGGCTTGAATATTGCATTTAATAAAAAAAAAAAAAAAAAAAAAAAAAAAAAAAAAAGCCCAAACTAAAAATTTTTGGAAAAAAAAACTAAAGGCCCAATTGACCCAAACTCCAGGCCCAAAAACCGAAACCGACCGAAACCGAAATCGACGGTTTTTCAACTATTTCGGTCGGTTTTGGTTGAGACTTTTAAAAACCGAAAATTTCAGTTTCGGTTGGCCGAATAAAAAAAACCGACCGAACCGAACCAATTACAGCCCTACTTGTTATGTGATCAAAGTGTACATATTAATAATATTTGTTCATTTTTTGTATTAAATACTCTTATTGTTTACTCTGTTGGATTGAATTTTGATTGTAATGCCAAGTAACTCATAGGGGTGCAACCCAAGTACATAGATTAGCTGAGCAATGTAAAAGAAAGTGATTAACTGGCTCCCTTACCAATTTGCAATGCAAGTACACAGAGTTCACATGAATGTGCATTTAACCAAAAACCAAGTGATTTGCATTTTGGCCTTAAACTGCTTTGCACATGTTAAATCCATAAAAGCAACATCGTTTGGATTTCAAATTTGATTCACAAATTCAAAATTTAAATAGTGCAATGGCAACTAGATTGCTTTATTGCAAAATACATTATATTCACTGATGACATTGGGTACTTGCCTTAGAAACATACACTAAATTTTAAACTCAAAATTCCTTAGTGAGAGTGGAAACAAAAGAAAAATTGTCACACCAATTAACATGCATACAGCTCCAAGCTTGGCTTATTTATATAATTTTTTTCCCCAAACAGCAACACTTATATATAAAAACAACAACTCCTGCCTAGACAAAAACTGAACACTATCTATAGCAAAGAGGGAAACTGATCCACTCCTAATAGCATAACAATTATGTAGAAAACAACAACTTCTGCAGAAACACAAACAATACATCCAAAACCTTTAAAACAAAACAAGACAATCTGCTACAAAATGTGCAATACCGGACCTATTCTGCAGAAACAGTAATTATGTAGAAAAACAAAACAATTTCTGCAACAACAAATAATTATGTAGAAATTAACACCATGCAGAGATACATCAGACATGCAAGTTAAGTATTCTTTCCAAATAATAAAAAATCTGAACATTTGAATGTGACCAAATGTGACTAAGTTTTGGACCATCAAAACTCCAGTCCTAAACTAGGAAAATTACAAAACAAGAGCACTTAATCTTAACATGTGTCATAGATTATAAAATATGATCCTAAACTAGAAAAATAGCTTGACTTTATGAACCATCTCATTCCATCCACTTGTAACACTTTCTTGAATCAAGGGACCTCCACTTGCAACACTTCCTTGAGTCAAGAGACCTCATGCACCATTAATTTTGTCATTGGAGCCTACAACACTTAATATACTCTTAAAATGTGATGTTAATGCAACACTTGTTGATGAGCCTCCCTGATGTGATGTATAACTTATAGAAGCCGACTACAAAAAAACCAATTACACATTACACATATCACAATCTTAGCATTAAAATTATCAAATCATGCATTTAAACTATTATTAATATCAAAGTAAAATATATAATTGTAAATATCTTTACCATTAAAAGTTGTGTAAAACTAGTAATATTTCCGAAAGAGATATCCTCAGTTTTCTTTTGTGCCGTGATGTCATGTGCATATATTTCCTGTAAAAATTGTACTTGTTTAGCCACAATAATAGTATACTACATTAATGTGTAAAAATAAAATAGAATGGTGAAAATAAGGATAATTTAGAAGATTACCTCGTGCACTTTTCTTTTCTTTGTTTGCTTCTTTAATGTGCCTTCCTTTGGTTTCGACATCTTTTCTATCCATGATTTCGTCCTATGCTTTTTATTACGATAAATCTCCATTTTCTTTATCTCTTTTGGTACAATCGTAATCGAAGCACATAATTGATCTTCTTTGTTTGCAAAATTGGTGGAAGGCCTAATGATGTCTTCTTCTACATTAGCTTTGCAATTCCTAAGGTCACAAAGTTTTTTTTTTCAAATTTGCAATTGCTAAGCTTAGAATATTATGGTCTTCTTTAGTTTCACGTGCCTCATTCACCAATTGAATATATTTTGGACATAAATCTCGTTACCGATCTACATATTCCAGTTGAGTATCTGGCTTAATGTTATGTGTTGTGCAATTTTTTCTGCTTCCATCTTTTGCATCTCTTCTCCACCTCTTCATGATATATTTATTAAGAATCAACTTGATATCCAATACATCAAGAACTTTCAAACCATGCCTACATAAAATACCAAATGACTCAAACTTTCTGCAACTACAAGATAGAGTCTCATCTAATGGATTCCACATGACTTCATATTTTCCATCTTGATTGAAAACTCCAACCACATAACTATGTGTTTGACTCACATTGCGTTCTAGGATGGAAAGTGTCATTACCTCTTCAACTTTTGTCTGAAATAAATCAAACAACGTAGGCGTGTACACTGTTATTACTTGGTTAAGCATAGGAGAACCTTTGAGCCTCAATCTTGGAAATTTATGTCTAGAGTTGTATTCTGCTTCTAACTCCTTATCCCGTTTTTGATTTTCAACTCTTTCAAAATGAGTGAAAAACTCTACTATATTGAGATCAATACGCAAGCAATCCTTCAAGTCAACATTGAAACTATCACTAAGTTGGGTTGTCTTCATTTCTGCAGTGAAAGTTCTCTTAACATATGCTTGGGCCCATTTTTCCTTCAATTTAAATGGACCAATTAGCCATTTATTTTCACGAAAATCGTACTTATCCAGTATTTCATTCCAAGCTGTAAGAAACTCATCTTCACCATCATACTCATAGATACATGCTAAGAAATCATCGTTAAATTGAGACTCATTTTTGAGTAAATGACCTAAGTGTCTCTCAGCATTCTACCACATATGCCAACTACACAGTGCATGATATGTCTTAGGCATGACTACTTTTATTGTAGCTGACATTGCTGCATCTTGATATGTGAAAATAATGATTGGTTTCTTTTCAGACATTACTTCTAAGGTCTTAAATAACCATACAAAATATTCAATCGTTTCATCATATAAAAGTGCACCTCCAAATACAACAGTTTCTCTATGGTGATTGAGACCCAAAAATACTCTAAGTGGTCTTGCATCTCTATTTGTACTATACGTTGTATCAAACGTTATTACATCACCGAAGTGGCTATGGTCAATGATCATTCTTGCATCGGCTCAAAAGATATTAGTAATCAACTCTTCACAGTCCAATTGAGTAGCGAAATAATATGAAGAATTTTCCTTAAGTTGACGACTGAAATATCTTCCCAAGCTAACAGCTTCCCCATGCTCCATGTCTCTCTGTCGCTTAATGCAAAAATAGTTTTTATGATCTTGCTTGGTAAAACCAAGATTATCATATCCACCAACTTGCTTACTAAGAAACTCATAAGATTGCTTTAATCTTAATCCCGATTCATGTGCCAAATCAATTTCAATAGCATGAGTTGCAGCCACTTTCCATTGTGATGGCATCATGTGTATAGTTGATGGGAGGTGGAGATAGTGGTTATGCTCAGCAATAAATTCATTCGCCACATATTTTTTACTATCTCAATTAAGTACAATAACCAAACGTGCTTCATAACCACATCTTGTTTCTGTTCGTGGATTCTTTATATTCTGATCTCTCTTGTCTTTGCCTCAAACTCCCTCATTTGCACACACAAATCTCCTTGAAGTAACCACTCCAGTCTTTTTACATTTATTTACATACTCTTTTCTAATACTAAAACCAGCCTTTCTGCCATATTCATTATAAAAATCATATGCAATCCCATCTGCTTCAAATTCCATCCCTTTAAATGGGGTAGATTCCATGGGCACATTAGAAGGATTATGTATTCCCATCATTATCCCTAGAAAAAATTGATCATAAATTTATTATAACTTTCACCTATCATTTGTTTTCAAAACAGAGATGATGTAAAAAAAAAAGAGACAAAGTAAAAATGAAAGAGTAGCCAAAGTAAAAATGAAAGAGTCATTGGAAGCAAGGGAAAATTTGGCTACTGAATGAGCAGTAGAGTTACGGCATCTACTAATCCAACTAAAATTGCAAGAAACAAAAGACATAGCCAAGTCTTGAATGTCAGCAATCAAATGGGAAATAGACCAGGCAGAACAGAGACCATAGGTGTGGATAGACCAGGCAATCAAATATGCCATATACTAATAAAGATTCAATCTTTATCTCAAAAAAATAAAAAAGATACCCCAAGAATCATCCAGCCATTATAAAGATTCAATCTTTATCTCAAAAAATTAAAAATAAAAGTTCAAATAGACTCTAACTTGCATCCAGCCATCAAAACAACAATATAAACTCACCAAGACAACAATATAAATGCAGAAAAATGAGACGGACTCCAAGAATCATCTAGCCATTATAAAGATTCAATCTTTATATCAAAAAATTAAAAATAAAAGTTCAAATAGACTCTAACTTGCATCCAGCCATCAAAACAACAATATAAATTCACCAAGACAACAATATAAATGCAGAAAAATGAGATGGACTCCAAGAATCATCTATCCATTATAAAGATTCAATCTTTATCTCAAAAAATAAAAAATAAAAATTCAGATAGACTCTAACTTACATCCAGCCACCGAAACAATAATATAAACTCACTAAGACAACAATATAAATGCATAAAAATGATCAAACATCAAATAAGATAACCATAAACAAGTTTTACGGATATACCTCTGTTTTGGCAAGATAGAAACAGAGATGTGCTCTGAACTTGTTCTCTGAACCTTTGAACGTGTTCTTTGAAGCTTTGAACGTACACATTTGGTTCACTTTTCCCTCCTAAAAGAGCTCTCTCTCTCTCTCTCTCTCTCTCTCTCTCTCTCTCTCTCTCTCTCTCTCTCTCTCTCTCTCTCTCTCTCTCTCTCTCTCTCTCTCTCTTTTCTTTTCTTTTTTTCAGTAGAATTTGTCCGGTTGAGTTAAAGAGCCCTCTAGTTTAAGTGTTTAACTACAGTTAAGTGTGCGTTTACATTTTAATTGACGTGACATGTTTTTGACCCTTGATAGTTTTCAAAAAGATCTTGTCTGTAAAATGGACACTCTCCATTTCAAAGGTAAATTGAGAGGATCCGAATCTACTCACTTGACATCACATATGACTAGAGTGGATGGCAAGGGACTTTGCACACCCAAGCCGCCAGGAAAAGAGGGGCCGGTTCGATAGGGATTTTCCCTTGTGGCTTGTGCCCATGGAGGGGATCCGGAGCTCGAGTGAGCAACTATATACAAATGTTTCAAACATCACATCACCTTCGAAATCAAAGTAAGGCCCACAGGCCCCACACTTTTTATTATACAGCAGACCCTGACCATGAAACCAAGAGCAAGAAGAATAACAAAGACACACTGAGTACTCAGAAATCAAAAGATGGAGAAGATAGAGCACACAACAGTAGCCACAAATGGCATAAACATGCACGTAGCGTCAATAGGGACAGGCCCAGTCATACTCTTTCTCCACGGCTTTCCTGAGTTCTGATGCTCATGGCGCCACCAGCTTCTCTTCCTGTCCTCCCATGGCTACCGCTGCATCGCCCCGACCTCCGCGGATATGGCGACACTGATGCCCCGCCCTCTTTCTCCTCCTACACCTCGTTCCACATTGTTGGTGACCTTATTTGCCTGCTTGACCATTTGGGTATCGACCAGGTCTTCTTGGTGGGTCATGACTTGGGAGCTACGATGGCCTGGCACTTTGCTGGTTCAGGCCAGACCGAGTGAAAGCTGTGGTCAACTTGAGCGTGCCATTTTTTCCCAGGAACCCAGCCATAAAGTTTGTGGATGGCTTGAGAGCTTCATTAGGTGATGACTATTATTATTGCTGGTTTCAGGTAATTCTGTTACCCTAATCAATCAATCATTTATCGTGCACCATTTGAAAATAAAGATGGATTTTATTTTTCATTTTAAAATGATTTGAATAAAATATGAAAAGTGAAATTTCTTTTATTGATAAAATTTATGAATAGATTAGAATCACGTTACATAGTATGTGTTTAGATCCGGCTGTTGCGTTTTGAATTTAAGTTTCTTCTTCTTTTTTCTTTTTTTTTTCTTTTTTTTTTTTCCTCTACTGTTGCGCACACGTTTAGGGGGACAAATGGCTACTATTCATTAACTTTTATTAATATAAAGTCATCAAAACTCCAATTTATTCGAAAAAATTAAATTGACACTTTGAGTATAGTGAAATTAATTATATTTACTGTTCCTGATTTTAAAGAAATAACATTCAACCCCCAAAATGATAAGAATAAGTGACATTTCACCTTTCTTTTGGAATAGAGTATCAATTGTTTTGATTATCTGGTGTTGAAAATGGGTGGAGTACGCAAAATAAATTTATTAGTGAAATTAGATTTGTGATTGGAAATTCGGAAAGACTATAGGCAATTCAAAAGTGAAGTATAGTTTTAAAAACCAAACTAGACCGGCTAATTGTACCGATTCAATAGGAATCGGGCACCAATTCGGTTTGATAAAAACCTCTAAAATCGACCAAAACTAAGAACCAAGAGCAAAAACAATTTTTTGACCGTACCGGTTTTTGAAACCATGTCAATGGAGTATAGAGTTCAATCTTTATAGTTGGTGGGAAATCAATTAAAGATCAATCAATTAGTTTGTTTATGATTTTGCAATAAATTCTACTTTGTCTTTTGACCATATATTAGGGTTCAATTTGGTTTGAAGACCTCCTAAATTTACACATCATCACTATTTTCTTTTGGATAAATTTTGGTAACTTACCCTAAAGTTTGAGTTAATGACAACCAAGTCTAAAACATTTCAAAACTAACCAACTTGGTCTCTAAACACCGTTAGGTCTATTAGTCATTCTAACACATTTCGTCTCTCTCTCTCTCTCTCTCTCTCCTTGCTTTAATTCTCTCTTCTCTCTCCGTGTATATACCAAACTCATACTAAATCAGCAAAACCACCACCTCACCACCGTTGTTAAAAAGCCCACCACCACAAACAAATCTTACACACACTAACTAATTTAGACATACATACACAAATTCATATACACATGGCATAAATAACATTTATACGAGCGGTACATCCAAACCCATTTGAAATCAACCCTAAAATCCCCTTTTTCAAACCCTAATAGCCAAGCTCCTCAAAATTAAAAAATAAAATAAAATAAAAAACTCATAGTACACTGTACACCATCTTACAAACTCAATTCAAAATCACTAAATCCCTATAGCCAACCAAAAACCCAATCCCTAAATTATCCAAACCAAAAACTATATACAAAAGAGGGTTTCGGCCAAAAACAACAAGAGAAAATAAATGAGAAAAATAAAGAATAGGATAATAGAGATATAGGGTAAAGAAAGCAACAGCCAGTGGTTGTGGTGATGTCGTTGAGCTCATCGCCATCAGTGGTGAGATGGGCTTCATGGAGCTCTTCCATGGTTGAGAGAGAGAGAGAGAGAGAGAGTTGCTCACAATGATTGTGGCTTGCTAGCAATAGCCATGAGGTTTTGGGGGATCAAAGTTTAGGGTTAGGGAGAGTGAGATAAGTGGAGATGAGAGGAGAGAGGAGAGAGAGAAGAGAGGGATTAGAATGACTAATGAGCTTAACGACATTTAAGGACCAAGTTGGGTTTAGAGACCAAATTGGTTAATTTTGAAATGTCTTGAACCTAATTAATATTAACCAAAACCTCAGACTAAGTTACTGAGATTATTCTTTTTCTTTTTAATTTTTATAATCTAACTATTTGACAATTCCTATTCTCTCAATCTCAATTTCTCAGATTGCAGACCTTCCCCTCTTCATTTTCTCATGGTCAGCCAAACCACAGATTGAAATCAATGGAGTTGCAGAAGCCCTCCGCCTCTCTTACTGATTCACCTCCTCCCTCTCACAACATATTCAAATTTCTGCCGCTTCAGTTTTGTACTACAAGATCCATACTCCTCAGTCTGATTCAACTCAATGTGCAGTTTGCAAATGATGTTCGAACTTCAAAGAAACCCCGATGCGATCACCAATAGACTTTTATTTTAACAACAGCCAGTATTTTTTTTTTTTTTTTTGGGTGGATTTTTTAACACCAGTCGTTCTTCTTTACATACAACTGATTTCACTCATGTCTTTAAAATTAGGAATGGCATCAATAGAAACGTTTTAATATTCCCACATTCGTATTATACTTCCAACCATGCACTGTTTGTATACTCACACACTGTTTGTGTTCTCACAGTTAACAGATTGGGAAAGAAGAGCAGCAGTAGAGAACAGGCGCATTCCAAAATCCAAATAATAGGGAGGGGTTCCTCTCAGTTTTGCTGGTTTGTCTACAGACTTTGCCATGTTGACAAACATACACAACCAAACAAAAAACCATTCCAAATATGGTCTGGACCGAAGTCCACACCTAGTAAAAATCCCAAAGTTACTCAAGCAGATGACATTAAGTATCGAACAAGAATGCTTGTCATCAAACACTAACCAAAGCATTTTTGAATTACATAAATGTTCCAAGTCATACAATTCGTCCATTCTTAGATAAAACAAAAGAACTAAATAAACGGGCGCGAGAACTTCGATGGCATGGTACAAGGACGAACACATTTCCTGGTGAACCAGTCCCCCCCAACATAGTTTAAGACCCCTCTGGCACCCACAAGCAGAGAAGAAGCATTGGTGGCCTGCTGGATCATAACATTTCTTGTGATTTTCTCACACATCTGCTGACTTTTTTCTTGAACTCGTCTCTCCTATCTCTCCATTCCTTCTGTAATAAGAGATGCAAATTATGAAATTCACTTTGTGGTACCAAACAATATGTGGCTATATTTATAAATAAATCCATGTATATTGGAAAATGATGTTCTAATAATAGATGGGGGAGTTGAAAAGAACAATTGAGGAGGAAAAATGACAATAGAGGAAGCCGCAACTTACATAATCATAATAACCACAAACTTCAAAATCACAGTAAATATCAATTTTGTGAAAAAAGAAAAAGAATTACAACAATATGCCAAATGGTCAATTAGTTTTAAGGACTCAAAAGAGGATCAAAGCAGAAAATCCAACCAAAATACATGAAAAGATCTGGCTTCAACTTATGAAAACACAAGAACAAATGAACCAAGCCATTAATGAGCAACTAGGATCTTGACTTTGTAAAAGCTCAGGCATATTTGTTTATTTAACTAAACAAGAAGCTCAAGATTCTTTAGGTTATACATATTTTTTGTTGTTAAAACCTTGATTATAAATAATTTCTTCAATTTTCAACTTTGACATAGACTTTGCAACCACGGTGAGTCCCTAACCCTCTCTAGCCCGTGGGCTTGTTATTTTCGTGGCTTTTGGTACTTGAGTGGCTATAATTTATTAACTTTAGAAAATATGGGCTCATCAAGCTCTTCATGAACTCAACAAGCTTATGATGCCTCAAGCTCAGGTTCTCAAGCTTAAAATAAACTTGATTTGAGCTCAAGCTTGTATGATCTTTAACAAATGAAGCATGAGAGCAAGGCAAAGCTTGGCTTGGCACATTTGAACCCTAGATGCAATCATGAGAACATCTTATATATCAAAATTTGTAATTACTATTTTCGCTTGATTACTTGTATACCCCACAATCAGTACATACCAACATTTAGACACTCCTCAGCATCAAGGAAATAACCCCCCACTTGAGCACTCCATTCAGGATCTTGTACTAAAGTATGATATTCTTTGATAATTCTACCACCTGATTACATAGAACTTCTTGTCTTGAGAACTTTTAAAGCTTTTCTTACATCATCAAGATAACTGAAATCAAGAAATCAGTAAACACTATTCTCCTTCATTAACTAAATAATCTCCATCATTGAAGCCTGTACTTCTCTGAATGACCATCAGTACAAGTTTCAGTCTCTTGCATTACACAAACTCACTTAGATCTCCGGTGTCTGGAATATAACATTTAATTTGCAAAGTCAGAAGTAGTCCACAACCAACTCTCTTCAAGAATCTCTACCAAGCACGAGATTTCTTTGATCAGTTTTACACCACCTACACGAGCGCACCGTCTGAATAACTAAAATCAAGAAATCAAACCATTTTCATTCTTCTTATTCATTAAATGATATCCATCCTACATTGTATAAGATCTACTAAAGAGAAATTAGTCCCTCCATAGATGCTTGTAACTAACTAGATTAAATTTCCCTTGGCCGTGGACTTCCTGCAAATCCATTATCTGCCTCATGTATGATGAGCCTTAGCATGTTCTTCATTTGGTCAAGCTGTTTGCTGACTAAAGCAATCTATCACAGGGCTACCGACATTATTAATCGAAAAGGATTTATCTAACAAAAATATTAAGCAGTCTGCAACCTTGCCTATAATCTGTCCACATAATTTACTATTACAATTATGTTAACTTGAAGCATTTGCATATTCACATGTTGCACATCATAGTTCTTTACTTATAAATAGAACAAGAAAAATCAATAGCCAACAATCACTTACAGCAGCTTCAACATTTGCAGGTGATTCGTCATTAGGACCGGAAAGCATTGATATTATACTTAAAACTATACTTTCAACCTGAAACAATAACAAAAATACGTTAGAACATGTAAGGTTATGGTAAATATCAGTCATTAAGCAGGGAAGCAATGATTTATAGGGTGAGATCTGTCTAGAGCTTCTGCCCTCTGTTGAGCCCAGGGTTAAGCCATAAGTCTCATAATCTAGGTGTTTACACAGTAAAACTCATAATATGACTAAATGAGAAGAAACCATCATGTTAAAATTTCTTAGTTGACTGGTTTTCAGACACTGGACTTCTCCAATATTCTATTAGTAACCTCTTTTTTTCTGGACAAGGTTGGTATTATTGAGTTGAACTCTAAGAAATTTGGAAGCAATATAGAACAACTCTTAACCAACAAAGACTAATGTAACGAAGGAAAAGAATAGACGAGACAAAAGAGAAACCAAATGACATGAAACAGAGGAAAGAGCCTTTTCTTAATGCTGTGTTTGTTTCAAGGAAAATCAAGGAAGCAAAATAAATACTAAAAATCTCGACGTTCTCCTATTTGATTAATATGAACTTCTAGTTCATGAAAAATAAAGTCCTACATGGAGGATATACAAAAATGGCATCCGTGACAAATACTATATTTTCCCATAAGCATAAAATATATTTTACTCACTTAGATTCATAAAGAACAACAATCCCTTTCTTCTAATAAATTTTCTTATAAAAAATCATAAAGAACAGCAAAAGAATTCAAACAAGAAAATATTTTTGAGTGAAACAAAAGAAGCTAAGCCATGGTCTTGTGCCCCGAACATTCAAGATGAAACTCGAAGCGTAAGCCTTGAAACCTTTAAAACTGTGCAAATATATGTAATGATAGTTCAATTTTAGAGATGCACTTAAGATGAGGAACTTAAAATCAGTAGGTTTTCTGTAAGTATCAACATATGAAGTTAAATAAAGGTGTGATAGAATTCAACTACTATGCATTGTAGATTTATATTCTAAATGGCCTCATCCATAAGGTTCTGACATCAACTGTTATTAAAAAAACAAAATAGTAAATCCAACAAACATTTGCAACTTCTTGTTGAGTACATAATAAATATGATTGAAGCTTATTACCTCATAGTTTCTTAGTTCTTATAAGTAATAATTAATTTTGTATAACCATATTAAATTATTGGCTTATTATTATTTATTCTCTTTATTGTCTTCAACCCACTAGTCCACCCTCACCTTCCCCCCCCCCACCCCCCTAATGATTGAAGCTTATTACCTCATAGTTTCTTAGTTCTTATAAGTAATAATTAATTTTGTATAACCATATTAAATTATTGGCTTATTATTATTTATCCTCTTTATTGTCTTCAACCCACTAGTCCACCCTCACCTTCCCCCCCCCCCCCCCCAACTCTTTCCCCAAAAAATGCAGGGAATTCTGACCAGTATCTTCACATCTTACATTGAAAATTTGAAACTCAATTAACTATCAATAACATTTTGATATATAACCAACTGCTCCGCATTTACTTCAGAATATTGAATTGGACAAATATTCCCTAACCCTGAAGTTGGAAAGTGGGGAATTCCCAAGTTCAGATCCCCAACTTCATCAATGGAACCAAGAGAGGGATACATACCGTATGCACCGGTGTCCAGCGCTCACTTGCAAGCTCATAGCCATTTGGGTCCTCACCAGGAGGATGAAGAATTGATATGCATACGCGGCCATCAGGATAAACTGCAACTCATGAAGAAACCAAATCAGCCAGTGTAATCTGCTAATCAACAGGGGCAAAGAGATCAAACAGATGAGAGTTAGAAAAGTAACCAACCATTAGGATGCCATATTTCTGAAGTAAATTTCACTGTCGGAGGGCTGTTTGGGTAATTCGATGGGAAGCTCATAATGGCATTGAAAAATCCTCCCTCACTGCAATTATGTAATGTATAAAAATCATAATTAGGAAACAATTCTTTGCTTTTAACACTAGGTTGAATCTCAACAGCATAACACCGGCCTATACATTTGCTCTATTTGGCAGAAAAACATTTGGTAGATATCTCAAAAGCCACATCCTCAAAACTGGCCCCTCAACCAATCTTAGAGGCCCTTGAATGCTACAATCAATCCATCTGGAGCAAGCAGCAATTGAATTATTATTATTTTTTAATTGGTAAATTTACACATGCACCCAGTAAGTTTTGAACCCACGACTTTAACTTCTACCATTTCTTATGTGGGGGAGGACGTGACATTTGAGAAGCAATTGTTATGCAAAACAAACTAGAACTTTGTAATAAGAAAAATAAATAACAGGAAAATAGAGGATAGAACTTATGAGTTAGCACCTAGGCTTGGAGTCAGCGCCAAGCAAAGAAAAATCACTAGGAGTTGGCACCAGACCAAAAAACCTAAGGAACCTCCATTCATCAAAATGATCTCCCTTGATAGGAGTACAACGCTTAGCTTATATAGGAATTCTAACCCTGTTTCATACTGACATAGAAAACCCTACTTATTGAATGACAAAAATACCCTAGGTTTTACAAAAAAATACTATTAACTGAATTAAATACGAGGGCTTAAAATAAAAAACAAAATTGATGGCCAATAGAATAAATAAATAAATCCTTGTGCATCCCGCATCATCCTCCCCTAGTCGGACAAAACTCGACCTTGAGTTTTGAAGTGGGGAAGGATCGAAACTCCGACACATATCACTTGCTTCAATTAAGGAACCACCTTTGACCATGAGAGCATGGAGGTTAGAAATTGTACAAGCATTCATCATATTTTCTGGGAGAACCTCATATATAATCACTTTATTAAATACGAACCTACCATTACTGCTTAGGAAGGATATGAAAGAAAAACTTTATGATCAATATTTATCACAATACTTTTGAGCAAAATATCTACCCCAAACCAACATGGTAATTTCGAAAATCATAAAGACAATCTAAGGCAATGTGACAACCCACCAATTGCACAATTTGAAAAGCATATTATGAATGATAGTGCAATTTCTAATCCTAAGCCCACTCCAATGCAGTCTTTCATGACCCTAGAAAGCTTAATGAAAGTCATACACGGCCTAAACAAATATGTCTGCAAAGGTTCAACACATAACCACTCAACTTGAGTTTCGAGGCATCTTAAAAGGTGACCAACAACTTCAAAGACAAAGCTTCACACATGAGAGGTTAGTGAATGCAAGGTTTCTCTTTCTCTGTGCTTCCTAAGGTGACACCTAAACTAAAGCAAGGTTTACGTGCCAGAATTTTGATCCTTCAGCACTTCAAAACTCAAGGTCAAGTTTTCTCTAACTAGGGAAGGATGATGCAAGAGACACAAAGAGATATTTATTTTAACTTATTATTATTTAATTTTGCTGGTCAATTGTATCTTTGGTCAGTTTTATTTTATTTTAAGCCCCAGTATTTAATTAGGATTTTTAGTATTTTATTCAAATCTAGGATTATTTTTGTAATAACGCAATTAGAGTTTTCTATGCCAGTTAGATTAGGGTTTAGTATTCCTATATAAGCTAAGCATTGTACTCCTATCAAGGAAGAGTTATTTTGCTGAATAAATGTTCCTTTTGATGTTTTGGTTTGGTGATAACCTACTTCTAGTGGTTTTTCTTCGCTTGGTGCTAACTCTAAGCACGCCTAGGTGCCGACTACTAGGTTCTATCCTTTATTTTCCTATTATTTAATTTTCTTGTAGCAAACTTCTGGTTTGTCCTGCATCAAATTGATACATTCCATGGACTCAAAAAATTCAAAGGTTATGCCTTATCACATTAATAAACCATACTTTTTTCACTTATCCACCCTCTTCTTTACAAAAAGAATACTTAAGAAAAAGGAATGTTTCAAAACATGAAACTTCAAATAATTTCTAGTGCAAAACATCCAATTTAGTTAACAATAAATTATCACAAGAAAATATAACATAAAAAATTATCCGAAACAAAAATACCTAGATATTTTGGCCCAATAACAAGATTAGAATTGGTTGTTCTAAGTTTCCCTCTAAATATTTCACTTTTCCAACAATTAACAATTCCAAAAGCACTATCAATTTAACGATTAGGCTAAAACCCCAAAACCAACACATCAAATTAAAAAAAAAAGAATCCACAATCACCAAACACACAATTAACTCAAGAAAATTCCAAAACAACACAAACTTTACCCCCAAAAAAAATTTAATAAGAATGAGCCCTTGATTCAATTCTATCACCAAAAAATTTAAATCCTGCCCACAACATCTCAAAAAGGCCTCAAACCCCAGACAATGATCCAAAAGAACACAAAATTTACGCTCAAAGAATTTTAATAAAGCATTGAAAAATCCCACCTCACTGCAATTATGTAATGCTTAAAAATCATAATAAGTACACAACTCATAGCTAAACATTAGTTTGAAACTCAACAGTGTGACATTAGCCTATGCATTAGCTCTATTTGAAAGCAAAACATTAGGTAGATATATAAAAAGCCACATACTCCAAAATCAACCCCTCAACCAATCTTTAAAGCACATGAATCCTACAATCAAAAGTAACCAACTAAAGAACCAAATGAAGCAAGCAGCAATTGATATACATAGGTGGAGAAGGTGCCATTTGAGCAGAAATTGATACATTCCTTGGACTTGGAACAAATCAAAGGTATGCATTTTCACGTTACTAAAAATCCTTATCTTCCCCTTGTCCACTGTCTTCTTTACAAAAACCAATATTCAAGAAAAGGATTCTTCCAAAAAATGAAACTTTCAACAATTCCTAGCCCAAAGCATCCAATCTAGTTAACAAGATATTATCCCAAGAAAATATAGAATAAAAAATTATCTGAAACAAAAGCACCTAAAAATTATGATCCAGTAACAAGATTATAATTGGATGTTTTAAGTTTCCTTCTAAAGATCTCTCCTTTCCCTAGAATTAACAATTGCAAAAGCTCTATCAATTCAACGATTAGGCTAAAACCCTAGACCAACACATCAAATATATAGCATAACAAATTATCTGAAACAAAAGCACCTAAAAACTATGATCCAGTAACAAGATTAGAATTGGCTATCCTAAGCTTCCCTCTAAAGATTTCTCCTTTTCCTACAATTAACAATTCCAAAATCTCTATCAATTCAACGATTAGGCTAGAACCCTAAAACCAACACATCAAATTAAAAAAAGAATCCACAATCACGAAACACCCAACTAATTCAACCAAATTCCAAAACTAATCAAAAACACAAACTTTCCCCCAAGAAAATCACAATCCAGCCCTTGATTCAATCCTATAACCAAAAGAAAAATTAAAATCCTGCCCACAATACCCAAAAAAACCTAAATCCCCCAAGATAGTGATCCAAAAAGACACAAAATTTAAGCTCAGAAAATAAAAATAAAGCACGTACTAAAGAGTATCCGGCGGTCCAATAATTGTAACGCTCCATTCGAAGATATTGGTCTCGTCGACCAGACCGGCCGAGAACCCATCGACCGGGTTCTTACAAAGATCTGAACCACACAATAAGATCAATCAGAAACTGATGAACGGCTGGTAATCAATCAAAATTGAAAACCTACATCGAATTTTGTACGTGTGTGAGAGATAGGAGGAACAAAGAATTTGAAATTTGTACATACCTTTGAGTTGCTTTTGGAGGAGGAGGCTTGCTTGGGACGCCGCCATGGAGGAAAGAAGGTTCGAGAGCTTACAATAGCTCTGCGATTGCGAGCGACGAGCGAGGGAGAGAGAAAGAAACAAAGAGAGGAAAGCAAAAAGAGATTTATATAAATTGTAAAGCCGACACTTTTGTGCATTTATATAAATGGATAGAACTTAGAAGGTTCGTATTCCGGACTCTACTCTTTAATATGATCCAATATAGGCTTATAATGCTATTTGCCTATGCTTGCGGGGATTTTTTTTTTCTTTTTACTTTTACTTTTTCGGGTAATTACATTTTTATTTTTTTTAATTTCACCTTAAATTAGACCTTATTTTAGACCGTATCCCATGAACTCACGGAATGCATGATTATCTCTTCGGGTACGTTTGGTTGAAGGGGTGAAAAAATGAGAGTATAGAAGAGGTTTTAGTTTTTCTAATTTGTATTTAGTTGGGGTGAAAAAGTAGAGGAATAGAAACAATAAATTTGTATAAATTTACTACATACCCTTGTTGAAAAAAACGATGCACAATTAAAACAAAAAGGTGGCAATACAACCAAAAAAAATCACCTAAATTTATTAAAAAAAGAAAAATCATGTCAAAAAAATGTTTAAAAAAATATTCACGTCTAGCTAAACCCAAAATAATAATAATAATAATAAGAGCAAAACTTGTATCACACCAAGAAAAAAAAATAGAGCAACCAGCAGGTCCATGCCCAAGAAAGAAAAAAAAAAAGTGGAAAATCGGTGTGCAAGTCCCACACCCAGGAAAGAAAAAAAAAAAAGGAGGTAGTTCAGTCATTGATGCAACTATTCCTCCCCCCCTCTATTTTCTCCACAAATTAAGCAGATATAATTTTGGTAGGCCAGAAAAGAAAACACATGGGCCTCATCAATTTTCCATCCTCCCCTTCTCTCCAACCAAACTCCTATAAAATCAATTTTCTCTCCACTTTTCTCTCCCTTATTTTCTATCCTTCTTGTTTCACCCCCAACCAAATGAACTCTTAAAGTTATAACTCTATAATACTTAATACTAACCATCTGTTTTAGGGGGTTAAGTCTAACAAAATTTAGCATTAAAAAACCATTTTACCCTCTACTATCTGTTGTAAAGGGAAGGTTAAATTTATTTATTTTTTTAAATGTTAAATTCTATTAAACTATTGAAATGCATAATTATCCCTTAAAATTATAACTCTATAACACTTAACTCTTGCCATTTGTTTTGGTGCTTGAGTCTAACAAAAGTTAGTATTAAAAGACCATTTTACCCTCTACTATCTATTTTGAAGGGAGGGGTAAATTGACCTTTTAATGTTAAATTCTATTAGACTGAACCCCAAAAAAGACAGTAGGAATTAAGTGTTATAGAGTTATAACTTTAGGGGGGTCAATTGTGTGTTTTGATAGCTCAATAGGCAAAATGTAAAATGGGGCAAAGTGAAAATGTGGTATAGTTTATGGTGAAAAGGTATAATTTCCCCTTACTTTGTATTCCAAAAATGGTGTAGTTTTGAATTAAATAAAATTGAAAGTTAACGAAGCAATTTTGAATTTCGATGAAGTTTAATGACATGACTGAATTGAATGAAAGAGAAGTTAGATGACTAATTTAAATTTTAGGTAAAGTTAGAAGGTGTAATTTATGATTTATCTTTTTTCTTGTGTTAAGTCGGTGTTCCAGCCTATAGGAACTTGCCACATATGAGAGTGTAGTTGGATGTTTCCCAGTGAATTTACATTTGTGATTGATTTCAACTTCACTTTGGGCACCATGTTGGATGAATTTACATTTGTGATTGATTTCAGCTTCACTTTGTGGGGACCATGTTGAATGAACGAAAGTGACTATCTGTCGCTCCTCTCGCATATTAGACTTGTGAAGTCCTATGAGTGAATTTACAGCATTGTCCACAAGTTGAACCCCCCTCCCTCCCTCCTCTCCCCCCCTCCCCCCCCCCCCCCCCCCTCTCCCCCCAAAAAAAAAAACACCAATATTTAATTTTAAGAATTCCAACTCTCTCTTTTTGCCTTTTTCTTTCAAGTAAAACAATTTGTGGCCAAAACACCAAGTTAATTATTTATTGGACATTGATAAAAGGAAAAAAAAAATTACCTTCGAACCAATTTGAAGGAAACTTCCTTTAACTCACTATATGGTAGTTAAAAATAATATTTACGTGTATTTTTAGTCACATTACTTTTTAATTGAATCGTGTGACTTATTTAATAAATGTGAAAAACTTTATAAATTGTCACGTAGTGAATTGAAAGAGATTCTTCCAAGCTGGCTTGGAGGAAAACATTGTCCTTGATAAAAATTATCATTCTTATCCTTTTTTTGTTGCCACTTGTTGTTAAATTCTATACTAAAATTTTCATTTTAATACTTAATGATAGGGATATATCTAGCAAACTTGTTTGGTAGTTCTAAGCCTACCTAAGAAATATTTACATGGTTGCATTGACTAATATATGATAGTTCTAAGCATACCCTATACATCAAGTTTCTCAATTTATGGGTTCCAGTTAGCTCAACTGGTAAAGTTTCTGATAGTTGAATAAAAGATCTGTGGTTTAATACCCACCTATACCAAAAACTGATTGGTGTCTTGGTCTAATAATAAAAAAGGAGCAAACGTTATAGGTTGAAATTTTCTATAAAAAAAAAAAAAAAAAAAAAAAAGTTTGTCAATTTAATTTAAATGTATGGTTGCATAGATTAATGAAACATAAATAATATTAGTCTAAATTTAATCGAAGAGTCTAATATATTGTATTTTGTGAACTGTACCTAAGGAATATTTACATGCTTCTTCTTCTTTATTTTTTATTTTTTTTATTATTTATAATTCAATAGTTGGAGAATGAGGGTTTTGAATTCTAAACATCTTAATTTTAAATACTACAAACGTGCCAATTGAGTTACAAGATACTCTGTAATAGGATATATTTCACTTTTTTATTATTATTGTTTATACACTTTAGAGTTAGATTACGAGTACTTTAAAATGCGAATGGTGAAAACAATCTAACCATAGATTACCGCGCTTCCACTTTCATCTTAGCAACAATACAAATAAATTTGGCCAAAAGAAATAAGATTGCCTTCCAAAATAGCCTCTTTATTTATTTATTTATTTTTTCTGAATTCTTCCAAAATTCACTTGTTGTAACTTATGCTCCACTCCAGATATGCCATTAGCTTCTTCCAAATAAAATTGTATAAAAAATGCAAATTGATGGCTGCCACCTACATTTGGTAATTTAACAACTCCATACGTTGACATTTAAAAGAGAGTTTGCTAGGATTGGCTTTCACTCAAACGAATATAAAGAAAGAAAAGTAGCCCAACCTTTCTTATCGCCAAAATAGAAAGTTTGGTAAACGTGTCAATCTTGATTCTATTTTAGCAGGGAAAGTAACTGTGAACAAAATTGAGAGGGTTTGATTTAAGGAATACAGGAATCTGAGGGTTTTTTTTTTTTTTTTTTTTCAAATTGCTTTCCTTAAATCAAGACCATATCAATCTTTTGAATTTTGATAAAATAGCATTGATGCATATTAGTTAAATTACATTTGAAGGGGAAATATTTCTTGCATGCTTACTTGTACCGGTTGATCACATTAATTAGACATTTGCTTAAATGGTTGTTCAATCTTAATCAAATATGAATGTTTCAATAAGCTTTCTCCGTTTGAACATAAATGGGGTGTTGAGGGCTACTTTTTGATCTTTGACCAAGCTATATATATATATATATATATATCCTCATATTCCTAATTAGTTTTGGTTTGGGTTTCTTTGGTGTAAATGAGAAGAATTTACTGAGTGTGGAAGACAAAAATTCTCCTTATCATAGAAAGAAAAATATTCCTTACTAAAGAAGTAATAGTATTCTGTCAATCAAGGAATAGAATTGAAGTCTTATAAATAGGTATTGTTGCAAAAGGTTTGATGACTTATACCCAAAATTTCTCCTAGGTGGGGAGAGGGTGAAAGGTTCTTAGAAGAACATGATTGGATTTCTTTGAAGAGCAGTTTGATGGCTTTTGCCCAAGGTTCCTAGGAAAGGTGAAAAACTCCTAGAAGAACATCGTGGGTGTGGGGGGGGGGGGGGGGGGGGGGGTAAAAGACTAATAGGCCCATGTCGATGTTTACATTGGGCCAGGGGCCCAGCCCAAGGAAAACCCCTCCTCGGCCATGGGAGAATCCTCCTTGGCTGAGATATAGCCTAGGGTAAAAGAGGCAACATACCACCAGTAGCGACACTCCATATCGTTCCACAAGGCAGGAAACGCACTAAAGCAGAAAAAGACAACGAATAAAACGGAAGCGTCTAAGGGAAAGGCTGCCACTATTACATTCAGTGCCTTGTACTTGACAAAGCCATACTTTTCTGTCCTCACAACCACTCCCAACAACTGAAGGGAGAGGCTGATGGGATAAGTACCTACCCTAGGGATCCCATTCAGGAGGAAGAAAACTACTATAAAAAGGGAATAAAGAGAAACAGAAAAGGGGGATCCTCCCCCCCCCCCCCAACATATCAGGGATACCAGGAAAAGCTCCTCGGATCATGCCGATGACCAATTTTCTTTGGTAAACTCGGCCCATAAGGAACACCGTGATGATCGTTGTCCATCCACTAAAGCCCAGCTCTTTGGCCCACTCTCTACAAAACTCATTGTATCGGGCTCACTAGTCTAAGGTCCCATGCATCTTGGGCTTGGCCTAAAAAACGTGACCCTACAATTGGCGCCGTCTGTGGGGAGAGCTTGTGCATTAGCAAGTGCAACGGTTAATCATAGTGGGATCAAGCTCCTGCCAGTAGGAGTCCATCAGGAAGACCGTCGTGACAGTGGTGCAAGCTGCACAAAAGCCTCCCCCTTATTTCCTAAAACCCACCATCATTGTCGTAACTCAGCTTCCACTCAGGCCCACACTTCGAAGTGTTGATTATGTGGGAAGGGCTGTTAAGCAATACGTGGTCCTAGGGGTTTCTAATGTCAGACATGTGCCCCGAGCACTTGACAAGGGGCAGATCCTCGCGGGCCTAGTAATCCAGTCCGCTGAATCCTATGCGGAGAGAGAAGTTGATGGCCAAACATAAAAGCCTAAGTGCTAGACAGAACCAAGGTTTTGCATGGTTCTCGGACTCAAGCCTATGGGGAAACTAGACACTGTAAGAGCCTAAGCCTAAGTGCTAGACAGAACCAAGGTCTTGCATGGTCCTTGGACTCAAGCCTATGGGAAAACTAGACACTCTAAAAGCCTAAGTGCTAGACAGAACCAAGGTCTTGCATGGTCCTCGGACTCAAGCCTATGGGAAAACTAGACACTCTAAAAGCCTAAGTGCTAGACAGAACCAAGGTCTTGCATGGTCCTCGGACTCAAGCCTGTGGGGAAACTAGACACTATAAGAGCCTAAGCCTAAGTGCTAGACAGAACCAAGGTCTTGCATGATCCTCGGACTCAAGCTTATGGGAAAACTAGACACTCTATAAGCCTAAGTGCTAGACAGAACCAAGGTCTTGCATGATTCTCGGACTCAAGCCTATGGGGAAACTAGACACTGTAAGAGCCTAAGCCTAAGTGCTAGACAGAACCAAGGTCTTGCATAGTCCTCGGACTCAAGCCTATGGGAAAACTAGACACTCTAAGAGCCTAAGTGTTAAACATAACTAAGGTCTTGCATGGTCCTCGGACTCAAACCTATGGGGAAACTAGACACTCTAAGAGCCCAAGTGCTGGACAGAACCAAGGTATTGCATAGTCCTCGAACTCAAACCTACGGGAAACTAGCAACTTCAAGAAGGTTCTAAGTCTTGGGCAGAATGGAAGTATTGCATGGTCCTCAGCCCTCCGACCTTACGGAAACTAACACACAACGGTGCCTTTCTGTGTTTAGACCAGGTACAGTCATGCCTCGGTCCTCGGACCATACACTTAAAACAAGTTAAAGCTACGAATATCATCGAAAACGCGAAAAAGAACCCTAATACCCAGCGACCCCCTTAGACGGTTTATTTCGGATTACACATCCTTAGGCGGTCACCCCGTTCGCAATACAGAACGTGCGGCTGTTATCCCGGTTAGTATTGTATAGTTAACTTATTTAAAGTCGGCACTGTTGTGCTCGTCGATTTCGACAAGTTCAAAGTAATAACTCTACCAACGAAGGCATTGGTTCTAAGTATGGTTTGAAATAAAAGACACCAGCACATCCATTCACAAGATAATTATTGCAGAAGAGAAAGGATACGTAAAATGCAATAAAATCATCTTTTATTAGATAAAGAGATGGTACAGTATACATAAAAGGGCTTAGAAAAGCCTATAATCATAAGCTAACTAAAAAAAAAAAAAAAGGAATACACGGGGACGATAGATCCTTCAATTTTGCTTTAACAATGACTAGGCAAGTCTGGATGGCACTAGTGATGGAAGAGAAGAAGAAACAGAAGCACTTGGATGGCACCAGTGATGGAAGAGAAGAAGAAGCGGAGGCACCTGGATGGCACCAGTGATGGAAGAGAGGAAGAAGCGGGGATGCCCAATCCCCATACCTGTTCTAGCAGCAACCGAGCAAGTATCGTTCTAGCAGCAATCGAGCAAGCACAAATGGTACCGGTGATGGGAAATCCACGCCCCCACGTGCATGACATACGGCACCGGATAGAGGTTCCAATGCTGTCGCACCAAAAATTTGATGCGACCTCCAACCGCTTCGGATTTTGGCTGAAGGAAGAAGAGGCTCCTTTCTTGCCTTGTCGAGGAGAAAAAGGGTCTTGAGCCTTTGTCTCCCTTGTCCTGACTGGACCATTCTGAATCTTAGAGACACCCAAGGCTTCTGAAGAAGGGGACGAATCTGGAGGCAATCAATTCGCCCCAAAATCCCAAGAAGGAATTACAAATGAGATCATTCTCGCTCGAGTTTCAAAGTAGTCTTCAGCCGTTGGATTTATGTCACCTCGTGAAAGGGCCCTAATTAAAGCCCGCCTCGTGTACCGAAGCGACATGGACGTGGCTTGGATAGATTAAAAGAATGTCTCACAGCCAGGAACGCGCCTCGGGCAAACGAAGAGACTCTGGCATTAATGGACGGCAAGATTTTGCAAACCGTGACAAAGGCCTGATGTCACCAAAACCCTCCTCTCCGTCTGAGGAGCCGGACAGCAGGATTTTAAGGGGCTATTGTGGGGGGGGGGGGGTAAAAGACTAATAGGCCCATGTCGATGTCTACATTGGGCCAGGGGCCCAGCCCAAGGAAAACCCCTCCTCGGCCATGGGAGAATCCTCCTCGGCTGAGATATAGCCTAGGGTAAAAGAGGCAACATATCACCAGTAGCGACACTCCATATCGTTCCATAGGGCAAGAAACACACTAAAGCAGAAAAAGACAACGGAGAAAACGGAAGCATCTAAGGGAAAGGCTACCACTATTGCATTCAGTGCCTTATGCCTGACAGAACCATACTTCTTTGTCCTCACAACCACTCCCAACAACTGAAGGGAGAGGCTGATGGGACAAGTACCTACCCTAGGGACCCCATTCAGGAGGAAGAAAACGACTATAAAAAAGGAATAAAGAGAAACAGAAAAGGGGGATCCTCCCCCCCCCCAACATATCAGGGATACCAGGAAAAGCTCCTCGGATCATGCCGAGAACCAATTTTCTTAAAAATCGACCCATGAGGAACACCGTGATGATTGTTGTCCATCCACTAAACCCCAGTTCTTTGGCTCATTCTCTACAAAACTCATTGTATCGGGCTTACTGGTCTAAGGTCCCATGCATCTTGGACTTGGCCTGAAAAACGTGACCCTACAGTGGGTTACTTCGAAGAGTAAATAGTAGATTATTTGGAGTTGAAAGATTACCCATAGTTGTATGCTGAGAGTTGTTTGTTTTGTGAGTGTGAGTTATTAAGTATATTAAGGCTTTATGTTTGTGAGTTTATGTTGGTAAGGTTTATGAATATTATTTGTGTGAGTTGTCGTTGGCCAAACCACATTAAATATTGTTATCTTTTGTAAATGTTTAATTGATGTTAGCTTCTGATGTTGCACAACAAATATATATAGGATATAGTATTAGCGCATTTATTTTTCTTTCATAAGTTATTGGGCTCTTGGCCCGCAATTAATTTATTACACGAGTTAGGCCTTTGGCCCATATTTTCTTTGCTATATGGGCTGGACTTCAAGGCCCATAAATAGAAGTATTCTCTCACCACGTGCTCTTGGAAACAGACAATCAACTCTTATAAAGTTCATTACTCCCAAAAAAAAAAAAAAAAAAAACCTCTTACAAAGGTGCTTGACAACTCAGATCTTTTTTTTCTTGATAAGGACAACTCAGATCTTATCACTTCACAGTTCGGGTTCCAATGTTAGCTTCTTTAATCTTTTATTAAGCTGTGGAGAAAAACTATTGTCAGCACAAAGAAAAAAATCACTCTGTAAAGCAACGCAACATCTACGTCTTTTTCACACAAGCTGCACGCGTAAGTGTGTAGAATAATTTTTAAATATGTAAATAATGTTATAAAACCCGAGGATAATTATTTACAAAATCTGAAGGCCTGATAGGAAGAGTTGTTAAATAATTCAAAATCTCATCATGCAAGACCTCCCTGACTCCCTCACTAAAGTTGCTACATACACACATAATTTGGTAATATAAAATTGACAACAATCTTCCACTTATTTACATTTAAATCCGCCACTTATAACATTCACAAATAACAAAATTAATATTTTTGGTGAAATTTGTTTCTTTAGACTTTCTTTTTTATAAAGCAAACTAGCAACAGACGCAGCAAAAGCATGCTTGTGGAACAATAAAAGATGGTAAATTTCGAGATACGAACCAAAAGATAGGTCTTTTCAAGACCATGGACCCTTGCATCTGTGATCTGTCACTCAAAAGCTCGCAATATTTTGATTTATGTTCCCACAAGATATTCGTCAAATATTCGCTAATGAGAGATTTCCTACTGCGCACTGCGCACTCTCTTTTTCTCTTTTGCTTTTTTCGGGAGAAGAGAAAGGGTTACCAGAGAGAAATACCGGCCGAAAGACCACAAGGCACAAACTCCCACCGTTCTGTTTCCTGCCTTTACTCTTTACCATACGTTACATTATCTCCAGAAAAACTGATCATGAGACCCGTTCAGCTGCTATTACAATATTTTAAATCTAACTACCATTTTTCATGTCTGAAGTTTGAACTTTACTACATGAGACTAAAGAGAGCAATTTTTGCCCATTAGCCACTGGGCCACTGGCTAAGCACTATGTTGTATTTACATTAGGTAAAAAGAGAGAAAAGAAGCTACCAATAATTACGCATACACTTTATTCATGCATTAGACAAACCCCAAAAGATTACATTCCCACTCCAATCATAAAAGAGGCTTTGCAGTTTGCACGTAAAAGCCCGTTACATAAAAGACACAACGAAATGTCAATAATAACCCAAACCATATTTATTTTTATATATTTTTTCTTTCTCATTTTAAAAACTAGACCTTAAACGAAACCGACTGAAATTAAGATGGGAATGCATGCATATTATCTCGTGGTCTCTCTACTGTCTAGTGGCAGAAAATGACTTTGAGCTCACGTGGCGACGAGCACTCATGCATGAGAGACGGACTGTCATGTGCATAGGTAAACGTGGCAGGACAAGCGTGCTTAAAAAACTCAGAGAAGGTCGAAGCCCTACACGTCTGTGGGCTATTATAGTGGTTCCTACAACACAGTTCATCGGTACCAAACGCTTCACACCCACTCTTACAAGCAACAACTGGACCGTGACCCGGCGGTGACCGGAGCTGGAGTTTGTCAGGACACGTGGCGAGCAGATTGGCACGGCAGCCAACCACTGGGCATTGGCCTTTACCCTCATGTGGGGTCACAGTCATGGGGACGTTAAAGCCGTCAACGAGGCTAACAGCGTAAGAGGAGAGGTCAGTGTGGCCATGGTGGAGGCTGAACTGAGCTAAGGTGGCTGGGGTGGCGCCGCCCAAGCCGTTGCACTCTAGGCGGTTGCCACAGTCGCCGGTGGCGCAGGAGAAGCGGTTGTTGGCGTAGGTGCAGTCGGTACGGGCCCAGATCCGACCCGACCAGTGTTGAGTCGGGGCGGGGAAGGAGTGATGGGTGAGAGTGTGGAGAGCGAAGCCGCCGCGCTCGAGGACGGGGTGGCCGGAGTTGGGCTGGATGGCTGGCCAGACGGTGAAAGGGCAGTTGTTAACCAGGGTTAGAAAGAGACCTGGGTTCGTGGCTTTGGTGAGGGTGCACAGGATAAGAAATGTGGCAGTGAGAAAAACAAAGGAACTGGAAGCCATTTTCAGAAGCTGTGTGTGTGAGAGTGAGAGATAGAGCGAAGGGTTTGGTTGGGTTTTATAGGAGCTTGGTATGTTATGCAAACTGGTGTAGCACTGGTAGGAAGTAGTACTGGGTTGAAGACTGGAAAGACCATATTACCCTTATTCGTATAAGAGACGTTGGCTTTTTTTTTTTTGGGTTTTTGAATACGTGTACTATTGTCTTTTTGTGGTCCTATGTACAACGTCGGTCAGAAACGTTTTTTTTTAATGTAAGAAACTACACGTCGGTCAGAAACTAGGGACAGAGAAAGTAAACTTTTTATTATTATTTTTTTTTAAAAGGATTTTTTTATATTTTATTTTTACGTTTCAAAGTTATAGGTGATCTCACTTCTTTTGACCACCAAAGTTAGACGTCAGTTTCGTTTTAAAACAACTGAACAAGCAAACGTGGGGATGCCAAGGACTAAAACGTCTTTTGGCCTCCCAATAACAGTGAAGTTGTGAATAAAGACTAAAAATTCTATGGGAAATGTTAACAGTATTAGTAAACTAGTTCTGCTTTTTTTTTTTTTTTTGAGAATCAAGTAAACTAGGGCCCGTTTGGTTATAGAGTTCAAAAATTATTGTTTAAAAAGATGTAAAAATTGTAGTTTAAAAAGTGTTATTGAAATATATGTTTTTAGTGTTTATAAAACAAAAAAAATGTGTTTGGTATCATGGTTTAAATAACATGTTTCAGTGTTCAAAAACATAAAATATGTGTTTGATATGTGTGTGTTAGATGGTAAAAAAAAGCTGAATAAAGTACAAAATAAATATTTTTTAAATCAGCAAAGTACAAAAAAAATATAAAATATTGTTTAAAAGCTGCCGGTACTGTTCAGTGTGGGTGAAAAAGCTGACCGGTACTGTTCAACTTAATTACAAAAATGCCACTCAGCAATGGTTTTTGTTGTTCAAAATCAGTCCCAAGCTGATTTCAAAAACTATTGTTTGAAACATATGTTTTGAGCAATATTTTTTAAACAATACTTTTTGAAATCAATGACCAAACATATTTTTTTTTGTTTTTGAACAATATTGTTTAGTGTTTAAACACTAAACAATATGTTTTGAAATCAATGACCAAACACTCTCCTAGTTCTGCTTTTTTTTTTTTTGAGAATCAAGTAAACTAGTTCTGCTTGCTGGCACAGTGTTTTGCCTTTTTTTTTAGTTATAGTCTGTTTGGATGTGTAAAAAAGGAGAGAGAGTATAGTAGAGGGAGGGAGAGTAATTCAATTATCTTATTTGGAAATATTTTAAGGAAGGAGTGAGAGAAGTTTGGAAGGGTTTAGAGGGGTTTCAACTACCTCTAACCTCTTATTTTTAGTTCTCCCAAATTGGAGAGATTTGGAGGGAGAGTAGAGTAGATAAATTATTAATCATATGAATTCCCCAATTTACCATTTTTAAATTAACAAAATTACAAACCAATTATATAAATAATCTTTGTTTGTTTCCTGAGAAAATAAATAATTTAATACTAAACTTTTAGAATATTAGAACCGGAAAAGCCACCAAAAACAAACTCACAGAGCACCCAAACAAAAATTAAAGCCACAAAATTTCAATTCCTTTCCCTTTTCCTCCATTTTCAGAGCATCTAAACAGAAATTACACACCAACACTCTGCTTCCGCTACCACTTTTTTTGGATTGAAATGTGAGGATTGAGATGAGGTTTAACATCTATCTTATTACAATTGATGCAATTTTTATGGAGAGTTGAGATTGATACTTACAAAAAGAGACTTTCAATTTCCATCATTAATTAAAAAAAATTAAAATAAAATAAAAAGTAATACTTTTTTTTGATAAGAATAAAAAGTAATACTTTTTTTTTTTAGAAACAAAAAGTAATACTTATAAATAAAAAAAGTAAAATTTTTTTGTGACACACTCTAGATATTGCACAGATTCTAATCCGAAATTTGAATAGTTTCTTTTTGAAGTTTGTACTCATGAATCCTGACAGATATTGTCCATTACGTGTCATTGTCCACAGTACCTTTTATCCTTATCTTCAGAAACTACAGTTGCTACTTGATACTCTTTTTTTTTTTTTTTTTGAGAGAATACTTGCCACTAGCTACACCTAATTAATCCGAGCTAAACGGATTTGGCCCCGTGGGTTCTTTGGGTTATAATTTTTAAAACATAACTAATGATCATGTCAACCAAATGAGAAAAATGAAAGGTCAAACTTGGTGTAGCCCAAATTCTTTAATTAAATTCAACTATACAATTATTTACGTTCTACTTGTTCTATTTCAATAATAATGTTTTCTGAAAAATAGTTCATTTTTCAAAGAATATTTTTTGAAAAATTATTTTATTTTCTGGTGTTTAGTAACGATATTGAAAATGAGCTTGAGAATGTTTTCTAGTGTTTAGTATGCAAATTTTTTTTCTTTTATAATTTAAAACATGTGTATTATGTAAACCAACTAACATAATCAATTTCCTTCTAAAAAAAAAAATTAATGTAATCAATATAAATAAAAAAAACCAAGAATGAATTTGGTTTTCATACTAAAATTTTGACAATAAATACAGTCAAAATTAGTTGTCAAATTTTCATAATCTTTAGCACTCATCTTGCTCATTTATATGGACAGTGACACACACACACACACACATATGAACCGGACATACATACAGAGTCGGCTATATACTAGAAGCAAATGTTGGGGTCGCCTAAGGCCCCAAGTAGAAAAAATGCCTCCAAATTTTAACCAATGGTGATATTTTTTTCATTATAACAGTATTAATTAAGCTCAAATATTAGATAATAAATAAAATAATATTTTAAAAAAGAGAGAGAAATACTACATCCATAACATTTTTCGCAATAAATTCTAAGTGGTATGTTGTTACAGGCTGTTATTAATGACAAAAAATAATTTTAATGGTGAATTCAAATTAAAATCAGTAACAACTTAACATGTAAGATTTGTTGTGAAAATATTGTAAATGTAGTACTTCACAAATATTTTAAAAAAAATCAATTTGTATTAAACAAGTTCATTTAAACTTATTTATTTGGTAAATAAGTTAAGGTAAAATTCAATTTTTGGTTAAACTATTAAACAAGTTAAGTTCAAAATATAATAATTTATTTGTATAAGCTCGATATTTTTTTATATATAATATAATAATGACCAAACCGCAAGTATTGGTGGTAGAAACGACATTTTTGGTCATTGGACCACTGGCATCAAGTCATCAATTACTCCAGTGGTGAATTTTGGTGGTTTGCTTGAAAAACTTTGTTTGTCATAAACACTTGAAAATTTTTACTGAAAATTTTTACATGTAAATTTTTTACTTCAAGACAAACAGATCATTAGTCAATATATCCTAAATACAATACATTAGATTTCTTAATTGAATTCAAACACGTGATTATTTTTTATAATGCTCTGAAATCGTTAGTGAGTTGTAGGTTCCAAAGCGCTCCAATGGGTATCTGTGGAACAAGAACAAATGGACCAAGCAGAAGGCATTGGTGTGATACCGGCCAAGAACCCTCCGAAGGTCAAGTTAGTGAATGAGAAATCTCTAAGAACTCTATAGTGAGAGAGTTAGGGTTTTTGCGTACCTGAGAGAAGAGGAGGTCTAGTGTTTATATAGCGGTGAGCAATGAATTGGAATTCCTTGAATGTAGGAATCTTTCCTTGCGAAGAGGGCTTGGCGTATAATGTTTATAAGATTTTAGGGTCTCTTTCCATATAAGGGAGATATGGGTGTGTACTGGGTTTTATTTGGTGTGTTGCGCAAGGCATTTCAATGTATAGGCATGCATGGGGACCAAGCTAGGCCACAGTGGACCCATCAGTTACCCCTCCCCATTGGCTCCTAAAGGGCTTCCTGTTGGCTTCATAGAGGGTTTCCGTCGGGCCCAATTCAAAGGGTTATCAAGTGGTCAGGGCGTCGGCCTAGGACTCCTGTTGGTTTACGTGGAGCTGACGGGTATGCAGGCATCGTCGTCACCCTAGAATGACGCTTCTGGGGGTTTTAATCCTCTGTCGAAAGTACCCCTATCAATTTTGAATTTAATTATCCTTGTAAAAGATAACATGATTTATGTTTTATTGATCAATTTTACTCAATGTTGAAATCAATTAAAGCTTTACTTTTAATTTTAGATATCCAAAAATATCATAATTATATTGTTTTGGTCTGTTGGAGTGTCTAACAACGCAATTTAATTGGATAGCCACTAACGAAAAGCCTACATTGAAGTAGGATCAAATTCAAAATTAGATTGAATTAACAATTATGAATTTTTAATAATATTGTTAGAGCATTAGCATTTGAGGGTGTAAAAATCCCTCAGTTGCTATTTTACCTCCTAAACCCTTAAAACTATGTTCCATCTGGTTTTGTAAACCCAAAATTTTTTCCAACCTTACTACAGTAAGGTTACATATATGCAACCTCACTGTTCACAAAATGTAAACTTAAAAACTAATATTTTACTAACTCTCCTGCTTCGCTCTCTCATTTGACTCTCCCTTTTCTCTGTCTTCACTCTTCACCGAGTCTCCCTCTTCCCTCTATTTCACTTTCTCCGTTTCTCCCTTTGCTCTCCCTATTTCTCTCTTCTCCATTTCTCCATCTTCTCTCTATTCTCTTTTTTTCATTCTAATATATCTTTTCTTGTCTAACACATTTTTGGTTGGATCAAATCGGTGGTGGGTGGGTTTCAGGAGTGGAGATTTAATGGTTTATTGGTTGTGTATTTTACACACCTTGCCTCACATGTGCATTTCTCATGCCTTGTTCATGCTTTGCACATAGTCACCTCATGCACACACCTTTGCTACCCTTGCCATGCCTTGGTCTATATCTTGTTTCCTCATCCTTAGCATGTCATGTTTACCTTATGCTTTGTAGCATTGTGTTTTTAAGGTGTTTTGTCTTTTGTTTTAAGCCTCACTCATTCATCTTGTACCCCTCATGCATCATTATCCTTGTTCATATCTTCTTTCTTTCCCTCTTTCTTCTTGGCCCCTTTGTCTATTCATGCCAAAGAAGGGAAGAGTATGCTAGAGAGTATATAGGAGAGTATAGTCATTTCTATATGATTCTTGTGCACATTCGTAGGGGGAGAAATTTCATAGGGGAGATGCATATACCAAAGGGGAGAAAACATCCTTTTATCAAGAAAACCATGTTTTGTTTTGTTTTACACTTTGTTTGTTTTCTAGTTTATGTTTATGGTGCTTTGAGTTATGTTTAGTATCTATGTTTTGTTGTTCTTATCGCATTGTATTTATGTGTTGGACATGCATACACTCCTTTTGCCTTGTGCTTTATTGATTGCATATTCGGATAATCATTTGTTTTGCTAAGTGATCATTGTAGTCATTTCCATATGGCTGTTTGGTGTTTGATCAAATTGCTCATATGTTTCACATCATGTTTACTTGATTGTGATTTATTGTTACATTTTACTTGTTCTTTTATTACTCGCTTTATATTGAGGGTTTAATGTGTTTTGTGCAAATGTTTCGGGTTATAGGTATATATGTTCCAAGTTCGTCACAAGTTTTAGATTTAGGTGTGAGTGATTTTTGTCATTATTTCCAAACTCACGTTTAAGTCTAGAGTTTGTTATAAGCTGTTTTGTTGCAGAATAGCCAAAAGGGGAGATTGTTAAATCATGGTTTTGCACATAACATTTATATTGGATTTATTCCATGACAAAAACTGTTGTAATTGCATTAACTTATTTTTTTTTGTATTTTGTGGGATTTATTTGTAATGGATTTAGTGTTAAGTTGGTGAAGATTGCTCAAGACAGTGAAGTTCGCAACTTGCTCGCGACTGACTTGCGAGTGAATGACTTGCGAAAGGTCACATAAGAAGCGCATGCTGGAAGCTGAAGAGTCAAGTCCCAGGTTGTATTTTGCGAGTCATTTCGCGACTTGGCTAACCCACGAGTGACCCGTGAACTCCATGCTTGGATGATTTTAAGTGTGACTCTTATATCTTTCACTCATACTATATATACCCTCAATACCCACAAAATTGTAAGGAGCCTATTCAAAAGAAAACCCTAGAAAGGTTTCTACAATACACCCACTTTGTTAGAGAGAGCTACACATCCTCAAGAGAGAAATCATTGTAGTCTCTTCTCCTCCCCTCTCCCATTGTTATACTGTAAGAGGAGATTTATATCCAAATACAACCCACACATTTTCAGAGTGTATAGAGTGTTTTGGAGCTTGGGAAGCATCGGGTATTTGCTAAAATAAGCCGGTGAGGCTTGGCGAATGCAATCGGGCAGTATTGCGGGATTCGAAAACTAGTGAAGATAAAACTCCGAGAAGTCCATTGGTAGCTAGAGCATGGAGGGCTCAAGTGCTTTTGGTAGATTAGGCTTGGAGGGTCTTTTTGGTATCCTTGTACTCCGACTTATTCACTAGTGGATCATTTCGACTTGGAGGGTCGCATAGAGATTTTTTGCCAAGTTCTTCAATTTTCTCTTTGATAACATATCTTGGGGTTATCTTATGTTTGCTATTCTTTTACCCATTACCCTTTCCATTTTAGCATTACACTTATTTGTTCATCGATGCAATTGTTGAGTGCATCGATTAATTAATTTGCTAATCACATATATTTCACATCAAGTGTGTTAAGCTTAAAATTAATCAAGCCGTAATTAAAATTGGGGATCTAAACAAGTTATAGTGTTTCACACTAGTTGAGCTTTCAAAATCGATGGATGGTTTTGTTTGAATCAATGGATGGGTTGTTTGTTTGAATCGATGGATGAGTTTGTTTGTTTAAATAGGTGGTTTGAATCAGTGGATGGGTTTGTTTGTGTGTTTGAATAGATGGATATGTTTGTTTGTTTGAATAGGTGGTTTGAATTGGTTGCTGCTAGGCTTGTTTGAATTGACTACTACAGGGTTGGTTTGAATCGATTAATGCTGGGTTAGCTTGAATCAGTTGCTGCTGAGGTTTGTTTGAGTTTCGGGTTGCCGCGGGTTTTGGCTTTTGTTTGCGGTGGCGGCAGCGATGGCGACTAGTTATTTGGGTTTTGGGCTGCTCAACAGTGGTGGGTTGCTTGCTGATTTGGGTGTAGGTTTGCTAGATGTTGCTTTGTTTGGTTTGTTTTAAAGCTAGAGTTAGTAACAAAGAGGAAGATAGACAGAGTTAGAGGGGAAGAGAGAGAAACAATAAATAAATGGTGGTGGTGGTGGGCAGTGGAGGGGTTGTTCTGGTTTGGATTTGTGTGATTGGTAGTTGAGAAAGAGAGAGAGAGAGAAAGAGGAAGAGAAAGAAGATGGGAGAGAAGAGAGATAGGTTAATTTTATATTTATTTTGTTAGGAAATTTATATAATTTTATTCGGTTGGATGTAAAAATAAGAACTGAGATGTAGAAGTTATTGTAAAATAAGTTGGTAAAAAAGATAAAGTGGTGCTTAAGAATGCAAAATAGGTTTTGTTTTTCATCCTTGAACTCTGGTGCTCTTAATGTCTTAAATGACTACCTAGTCTTTATTCACAACTTCTAATATCATTGGAGATTTATAATATCATTGTTTAAAATGATGTTAAAATTGTGGTTTGAAAAGTGTTGTTGATACACGTGTTTATAGTATTCATAAAGTAAGAAATGTGTTTGGTACCATGTTTCAAATAACATGTTTCAGTGTGTGAAAAAAACATAATTATGTGTTTGGTATGTGTGTATTTTATTTTCAAAAAGCTGACAAGCACAATACCATTTAATATTTTTTTATTTGAGGAGAGAGAAGTCAGTTTCTGTTTTGTCTAATCAAGTGGGCCCCATGGTTTTCAACATATTTACAAAACTGCTATTGAGCAACATTTTTGAAAACTGAAAACTGATAAGAGGAGTTTTCTAAATACAGTGTTTAAACACTCTAAAATGAGTAACGTAACTCAAACACTCCAATAAAAAATACTCCTACCAAACATGTTTTTTTTTTTAGCCTGCAATTTTCAGTGTTCAAATACTAAAAACTGTTGTTCAAACACTTTAACCAAACAGACCCTTAAATATTTTTCTTAAGGTTTGTTTAGTGCTTTTGTTACTTTATTCTAATAGTGACTAAAATGGTAAAATACAAAAACCAAGATTTGGGTTAATATAAAACTATAATTTAAGAAATTTAAGAAATATCAAATTTATTCTCTAATTACAAATGGTGCCAAAATAGCCAAGTACTACTGTTTGAGAAAATATGTATAGATCTACCTCTATTTACGAAATAATTAGGGATCTACCACTTTTTTAAAACTCAAGTTTGTAAAACTCGAGTTTGCTATAACTCAAGTTTCACAAACTCGAGTTCCATAAAAAATAGCATGGCAAATTTGAAGGCTACTTTTTTCAAAGAACTCAAGTTACATGGAAAACTCAAGTTTCACAAACTCAAGTTTCAAAGGTGGTAGATTGCTAAATACTTCACAAACAGTGGTATATTACTAAATATTTTGCCAAACAATGGTATATGACCATTTTAGCCTTGCAAATGGTGTTGAATATTGTTTGTGTTCTTTCTCACCATACCTAATTTCTAGTTTGCATGGTTACTAGTTATGTTCATGCTTCGTGATCTTTAGCATTTTCAATTAACAGGATGGATAGGAAATTTGACATCAAGTGTATTCAAAGTTGGTATCTCAATAGTGGGTTAGAATTGAATCTTTTCAAAGAACTTGGACTCCATAGCATATGTTCAATAGTTGGTCTTGTCTGCATTGGTCTCACGGTAACCGCGTTGTGGCAATTATATACGTGAGGAAACGCTTGGGTAGCAAATGCTAAATGGATAGCAAGCAGAGATATTAAAAAAAAAAATAATAAAAAAAAAGGTAAAATAAAGGGCTTGGAGGAACAAGAAAATTTTCAAATAGTATTAACTATCGTTTGACCACCGCATACCCTTGGTGCGATGGTCACTCCATAAGTATAAGTGTTTGTAGGGTGCGGAGAGTAAGTGGTGGAATCCAAGTTTTCAAAAGGAAGTTTCACACACATATACACTTAGATTAGGTTAGATAGAACTTCTATCTTGTATAAAAAAATAAAAAATAAAAATAAAAACTATCGTTTATACTTAGAGAATAAATTGAATATTTTAAAAAAGTCTTGGTAGTGTTTTGTACTAACTCAAATCTTAAGAGTAAACTTTGCATGTTACTCTTAAAGTTTTTTCATATTTTTTTTTCCTATAAAAGTAAGTCAAATAAAAATAGAGGAGTATTTTGCACCAAATCGAACTAATCGTTTTTGGCACACACAATCCCGACATTAGTAACAATAAAAGAGGAACCCTAATTTGAATCAATGAGAATAGTGGTAATTTAGTTCGATCAAGTGGATCATGACACAACAAGTTTAGACTCCAAATTAGTTATGCAGTTAGTTTATCAATTTATTATCAATTAAACCTGTTAAGGACATATTTTATGTAATTGGCTAATCTTTTGATAAAATGCACTTTATTTGTAATTGGGTAAATCTAGGATGGGCATAGTACTTCAAGAAACATGTTGTTCAAGTCAAGTATTAAAGTCATGAAGATTGGATCAAAAAACAAATGAAGAAAAACTGTTCATTAAAGCTCGACAGAAACAGTATCTATCGAGACTTAATAAAGAAAGCTCAACAGAAGCTGAATCTGTCGAGATCTACGAAATTATAATTTCCAGATTTGATTTTCGACTTATGCTGACATGTATGTGTAGGGTTTCTTTTCTCACGACCCTAGACATATATAAGGCTTATTTTAAAGGCCGTCATATATGGAGAACACATGCAGAAAGTGACCTAGTGTTTTATTCTCTCTAAAAGAAGCTACTACGTCTTTGCGCTTTAGGGTTTTGTAACCAAGTGCTTCTTGATTTTCATTGTTGATGAAGTGAAGAACTTTGCAGCCAGCAACATCTTCAAGTTGCTAGAGTTAATCACGTACTGGGATTCGTGCAAAAGGGTGGCATTCATATATTGAAGAGTTTAGAGGTTCTGAAGTGGTAGAAAGTTTCTCCTATAAATTCATCTACAAGGATTGTAGAGTTTAGAGACAGAGGTTTTGTACTAGATCTAAAACTTCTCTTTACTATAATGAATTGCTTTTCAGGAAGGTTTCTCCCCAAGTTTTTTACTGTGAAACTAGTTTATTTCATTAGTTTTCCTGGGTCATCATATCTTGTCTTATTTACTATTCCGTTGTGCATGATATTAATGTTTGTTTATTTTAACAAGGTTTATTCATAATAAATCTAATTAACAACTTGGGTTTAAAACTTGTTAATTCTATCAACCGGAATCTAAATTTCTCATCAGAACCAATTACGTAATCACAAATTTCAAATTTAAGGCACAAAAATAGCAAATATAAAATCAGTAAGTAAAGTAGTATGTGTGTGTGTGTGTGTGTATTATGGAGTAAAACTGAGAGAAAATCCAATTTGATTTTAAATTGAAAATTAATTTGAGCCTAATTTTGCGTAATGTGTCCCATTTAATCTAAGTTTTTAAATTTTTGTGCCAAGTTAGTTAATTCAATATAAAAATTGGAATTTAATTAGAGTTTAATTTTGCACAACGTGTTTCATCTAATGTAAATTTTTTAATTTTTGTGCCAAGTGAGTTAATTCAATGTAGAAAATGAGTTTCAATATAAATAAACCACACAATCGTGCACCCTTGGTGCGGTGGTCACTTCACAAGTATAAATGCTTGTGGGGTGTGGGAGGTAAGGGTCGGGATTCAAGTCTCCAGGAGGGAGCTTCACACACATATATACTTAGATTAGGCTAGAGTAGAAATTCTATCTTGTATAAAAAAAATATATATATATATATATATATATAAATAAACCATAAAAAACCTAATCATGTATATATATATATATATATATATATATATATATATATAACCAATGCTCAGAGAAAATTTAATTAGATTCAAAATTGAATTTGCTTTTGTTAGCTTTCCATTCAAATTATATTGTTTAGATTTTTGCTGTTATTTTTTTTTTTTGAACTAATGAGAATATTTTTTTATACTGTTTCTATTCAGATATTTTGTATGCCAGGATCTTGAATGTAACAAGCTGTAATTGAGCTGAATGATCTATGCATCTATCGCCATTCAATTTAGGAGATATTATTGGACCAATTTATTTTTTTTATCTTGCGTTGTATTTGGTAAAATTTCACGGACAGTGATTGTGAATTGATATTGTATATGTAGTGTAAGGATGCAATTTGGTCCCTTGCCCAAGGGATGGATGGGTTTAGGCCCAAAGAGCCCAATACAATGAATTTGTAGAGAGTGGGTTGGAAAACTGGGATTTAATGAGTTAGACAACAAGTAAAGTGGATCCAGATGACAAGAAAATAAAGAGAGACTGGCTTAATCTAAAAAAAATCATCCTCAGCACAATCCGAGGAGATCAATTCTTATATATTTCTCTCAAGTTTGATTACAAATTCAGTTCTTGATTGCTATAGTGTTTCTCCCTTAATTTTTCGATCCCCTTCTCTTAGGGTATTCTTTCTATTTTATACTATCCTTCTTCTTCATCTCTATCCTCCACGTGTAAACTAGATTGCTGTGTTGATCCTTGTCCCATCAACACCTTCTTGAAGTCTTTGGGGAGTAGTTGTAAGACTGAAAAATACTGTTCAAGTATCACTTCTTTATTAATGCGGTCAGAGAGTTAGCTGCAGAGCATTTAATGCGATGGTAGCAACTTTCCCTTTAGATATTTCATGGCCTCCCTCTGTCATGTTCCTTCTTGATACTTATCCTCATCAGTGGAATCATCCAAAACGTTGCTCTTAATGTTAGACCGCACCTTCTGACCTCGACTTTACTCAGCCGAGGAAGCATTCCTGCTTGGACCACCTTCTTGGATGATCATAATTAGACTTCACCTCTTTACTTACCAACACAGATTCTTAGGAAGATGTTTACCCATCCTCGGACTACTTAATGTCCTCGGATTGGGCCTTTAACCCAATATATACATAGATATGTACTCTTGGGCCTATCACCCCTACAATAGCCCCTCGAAATTCTTCTTTCTGGCTCCTCGGGAAGAAAGGAGGATTTCTATGTCACTATAGTTACTTCGTGCTCATCATACATCACCTTTGACTATGTAGATGCCTTTTTAACTACCCAAGGCATGCTCTTGACGTTTCGGCATACGAGACGCACCTTTATTAAATTTTTATGGCTTCATGTTCCCCACGTTCTACGGCGCGATGTAGATCCAACGGCTGAGGATTTTGCTAGAACCCGAGTGAGAATTTTCCCACTTGTAACTATCTTTTTGATATAAATACTGCCCGAATCAATCATTCTTCTCACTTTAGTGCTCATACACTAAACCTACAAACTTACCCAATTTACTCGTGCCCTCACACCTACCAAGAGCCAGTCCGAAGAGAGCTTTCTTTTTTGTGTAAGTCTTCATAAATCTTTTCATTTATTTTTCCAACTACCTTTCTTTTCTCTGTCTTTTTCTCCTCGGCTCTTCTTTCTTCTCTTTATCTTCTTAGTATCTCCAAATCTTTCTTAGGAATGGGTAGGTTTGCCTATTTGGTAGACTCCGAGGAGGATATAGAGAGCTTTAAAGCTCAGTATAAGATCTCGCTAGGAGTCTCCATTGGGTATTGTAAGGAGAGAGAATGGCATGAGGCTAGGTAGGAGGGAAAGATGGTTATCCCAATAATCACCTTCATAGAGGGAGGGATGAGAATCCCTATGGGCACAGTAATTAGGAATTACCTAAGGGCTCATATGTTAGCTCCCACCTAATGTGTCCCTAACATGTTTAGAATATTAGGTAGCGTCGACGCCCTAAATGAGAAAATGGGCCTCAAAGGGTAGGGGTACTACCTAAAAACTAGGTACCTTGAGGTTAGACTTATCTCTTGCCTCCCTGATTCCAACAAGGGCATGAACAAGGATTTCTTGATCATCTCGAGGGAGTGGCACGATGGCCTATCCTGCCCGACGAGAGAGGGGCGACCAGGTAGGGCTTTAGGTTTAGGTTTATTTCTTCAAAGTTACCCTTTCTTCACTTTGACATATTCTGTACCTATTTTCTTTTTCTTTTTTTGTGTTGATACTTGAAATCTCTCTTGATTTGTGCTGTTCCTTTTTTTTTCTGATTGTGTTTCTTAATTATTTTGCAGATTATCACGCCACTATTCCTAACTTCAGTCTTGTCAACAAGCAAAGTTTAGACAAAATACTTCAAGCCGAGGTGTTTGTACACAAGGACGGTCAACTCCGTGCGACCCACCTGATCCTTGAATACACCCTGCTTTCATCAAGTTTCTAGGTGCCAAAGTGCGTAATAAGAGCAAAGGATCCTCGCCTACACCAGATTAACGTAGTTGCGCTGGGCTTCCTAAATCCAGGCCCTGAACCTCAAGGCGTACTAAAGGTAGAACCAATCCTTCCGTACAAAGCCAAGGACGAGGCCACCCCTTCACAACCAACCGTCAAAGAAGAAGAAGAAGAAGAAGAAGAAGAAGTGGTTGAAGCGTTTGATTCCTAGGACGTCTTTGAGGTGTTCAACCAACCTCAGTCCCCATAGGCTTTCACCGATGATTTCAATCACCTTCCCTCAGCCGAAGTAAGCCAAATACAAGAGGATTCTTCTATTCCAGAAGCTATGGGGATACAACGCAAACCCAAGGCCAACCTCATGGAGGTGATGGAGTCCCAAGTTAGGGGAAAGGCGCCCGAGGCGGTTGCTTAAGCTAAACTTCCCTCTCTTCCCCCTCCTTATGACCCCTAGTAAGAGCTTGCTGATAAGAAGAGAAACGAGAGAAGAAGGGGAAGGACATGGTGGAAGAGGGCCGAGGTGTCCTCCTTAAGGAGATTGAGCCTCTAAAAGGGGCCAAGGTAGCCAAGACTACCTAGACAAAGTCCTTGGGCGATGGGGCGCCTGGAGACAAGGGAAGAGATCTTCGCGCTAGGGTTCCAAACTGGACCCCCCCTCTGGTGCTAGATGGGTCTCCTCTCCCTGCGAACTCATCAATCAGGGACTTTCAAAAGGAAAAGGTCGGGTATGTAGCAAATGTTGTAAAGCAAGATCTGCTACTACCCAAGGACATGGTTGACCTGAGGACTATGAAGAAACAAGAGGTATGCTTGCAGGGATTTTTTTTTCTTTTCTTTTACTTTTACGAGTAATTACATTTTTATTTTTTTAATTTCACCTTAAATTAGACCTTATTTTAGGTTGTATCCCATGAACTCACGGAATGCATGATTGTCTCTTTAGGTTCGTTTAGTTGAAAGGGTGAAAAAGTGCGAGTATAGAAGAGGTTTTAGTTTTCCTAATTTGTATTTGGTTAGGGTGGAAAAGCGTAGGAATAATAACAATAAGTTTGTATAAATTTACTATATGCCCTTGTTAAAAAAAAAAATGAAGCACAGTTAAAACAAAAAGGTGGCAAACAACCAAAAAAAAAATCACCTAAATTTATTAAAAAAAGAAAAATCATGTAAAAAATGTTTTAAAAAAAATATTCACGTCTAGCTAAACCCAAAAAATAAAAAATAAAAAAAAGAAGAGAAAAACCTGTATCACACCAGGAAAAAAAAAAAAAAAAGAGCAACCAACAGGTCCATGCCCTGGAAAGAAAAAAAAAAGTGGAAAATCGGCCTGCAAGTCCCACACCTAGAAAAGAAAGAAAAAAGGAGGTAGTTCAGTCATTGATGCAACTATTCCTCCCCCCTTTATTTTCTCCACAAATTGAGCAGATAGAATTTTGGTAAGCCAGAAGAGAAAACACATGGGCCCTACCAATTTTCCATCCTCTCCTTCTCTCTAACCAATTCCTATAAAATCAATTTTATCTCCACTTTTCTCTCCCCTATTTTCTATCCTCCGTGTTTCACCACAACCAAATGAACTCTTAAAAGTTATAACTATATAATACTTAACACTAACTATCTGTTTTAGGGGGTTAAGTCTAACAAAATTTAGTATTAAAAAACCATTTTACCCTCTACTGTTTGTTTTGAAGGGAAGGTTAAATTTGTCTTTTTATGTTAAATTCTATTAAACTATCAAAATGCATAATTAGACTTGTGAAGTCCTATGAGTTAATTTATAGCATTGTCCACGAGTTGAAACCACCCCCCCCCCCCCCCAAAAAAAGAAAAACACCAATATATAATTTTAAGAATTCCAACTCTCTCCTTCTTACTTTTTTCTTTCAAGTAAAACAATTTGTGGCCAAAACACCAAGTTAATTATTTGTTGGACATTGATAAAAGAAAAAAAAAATACCTTCGAACCGATTTAAAGGAAACTTCCTTTAACTCACTATATGGTAGTTAAAAATACTATTTATATGTATTTTTAGTCACATGACTTTTTAAATGAATCAAGTGACTTATTTAACAAATGTGAAAAACTTTATAAATTGTCACATAGTGAATTGGAGGAGATTCTTCCAAGCTGGCTTGGAGGAAAACACTGTCCTTGATAAAATTTATCATTCTTATCCTTTTTTGTTGCCACTTCTTGTTAAATTCTATACTAAATTTTTCATGTTAATACTTAATGATAGGGATATATCTAGCAAACTTGTTTGGTAGTTCTAAGCATACCCTAGAAATATTTACATGGTTGCATTGACTAATATAGTTCTAAGCACACCCTATACATCAAGTTTCTCAATTTGTGGGTTCTAGTTAATTCAACTGGTAAAGTTTTTAATGGTTGAATAAGAAATCTGGGGTTCAATCATTGTCTATACCAAAAACTGATTGGTGTCTTGGTCTAATAATAAAGAGCTGTCATTAGAAGCGGACGTTATAGGTTGAAACTCTCTTAAAAAAAGAAGAAGTTTGTCAATTTAATTTAAACATATGGTTGCATAGATTAATTAATGAAACATAAATAATATTAGTTTAAATTAAATCGAAGAATCTAATATATTGCATTTTGTGAACTGTACCTAAGGAATATTTACATGCTTCTTCTTCTTTATTTTTTATTTATTTTTATAATTCAATAGTTGGAGAATGAGGGATTTGAATTCTAGACATCTTAATTTAAATACTACAAAAGTGTCAATTGAGTTACAAGATATTGTGTAATAAGATATATGCTTAACTTTTATTATTATTATTGTTTATACACTTAAGTTAGATTACGAGTACTTTAAAATGCAAATGGTGAAAACAATATATCTAACCATAGATTACTTCGCTTCGACTTTCATCTTAGCAACAATACAAATAAATTTGGCCAAAAGAAATAAGATTGCCTTCCAAAATAGCCTCTTTATTTATTTATTTATTTTATTCTGAATTCTTCCAAAATTCACTTGTTGTAACGTTTGCTCCACTCCAGAAATGCCATTAGCTTCTTCCAAATAAAATTGTATAAAAAATGCAAATTGATGGTTGCCACCTACATTTGGTAATTTAACAACTCCATACGTTAACATTTAAAAGTGAGTTTGCTAGGATTGGCTTTCACTCAAACGAATATGGAAAGCAGATGTTCCAAATAAGATCAAAATTTTTTCCTAGAGAGCTTGTCTTAATATTTTGCCCACACAGGACAATCTCATTCGAAGAAGAGTGGTGGAGACTGCGAGATGTTGTTTCTGTCAGAAAGAGGCCGAATCGGTTCTGCATGTGCTTTGGAGTTGTGGGGAGGCACAGGATGTTTGGGCTGGGAGTTTAGGTAGACTTAAAAAATCTTGTACTAAACAGAATGATTTCTTGCAGCTGGTCATAGGTCTCATGGCGAAGCTTTCATCAGAGGAATGGAACCTGTTCTGGGTTATTTGTTGGCAGATATGGCAACAGAGGAACACGGTCATGCATGGAGGTGCATTCCAGCATCCTTCAAGGTCGGCCCAGCGTGCAGTGGATTATTTGAGGGAGTATATGGATGCACAAGATCATCTGAGTGTGCCAGATCTGATTCATGTCCCAGCGCAGCAGACATGGCAGCCTCCACAGGGATCGTTATTCAAGCTGAACTTCGACAGTGCTTGTTTTGATGATGGAGCTGCATCGGGTTATGGGGCTGTGATTCGGAATGAAAAGGGGAAGTCATGGCTGCTATAGCTGTGTGGGGCGGTGCTGTGCGAGATAGTGAGGAGGTGGAAGTGTTGGCACGCCGTAAAGCGCTTGAGTTTGCCATTGATGCGGGCTTCATGGAGATAATTCTGGAAGGTGATAATGCTATGGTGATGAAGACGATTTCTCAGGCTCAACTAGACCTCTTGTGACTTGGTTTAATATATGAAGACATCTGGTGCTTGGCTGCAGGTTTCAGCTCCATTTCAACTAATTGTGTTAGGCGCAGTGCAAATAGTGTTGCACATGCTTTGGCTAGATTTACTAAATTAATTGATAATGAAATTATTTGGATGGAGGAGATCCTCCGTGTGGTGGATATGTTGTATTTGGATTTTAGTTTTCTAAATTAATGAAAATTGATTGGTTTTGAAAAAAAAAAAAAAAAAAAAAAAAAAAAAAAAAGCAAAAGCCCAACCTTTCTTATCGCCAAAATAGAAAGTTTGGTAAACGTGTCAAACTTGATTCTATTTCAGCAGGGAAGGTAACTGAGAACAAAATTGAGAGGGTTTGATTTACGGAATACAGGAATCTGAGTTTTTTTTTTTCAAATTGCTTTCCTTAAATCAAAACCATATCAATCTTTTGAATTTTGATAAAATAGCATTGATGCATATTAGTTAAATTACATTTGAAGGGGAAATCTTTCTTGCATGCTTACTTGTACTGTTTGATCACATTAAATAGACATTTGCTTAAATGGTTGTTCAATCCTAATCAAATATGTATGTTTCAATAAGCTTTCTCCGTTTGAACATAAATGGGGTGTTAAGGGCTACTTTTTGATCTTTGACCAAGCTACATATATATATATCCTAAAATTCCTAATTAGTTTTGGTTTGGGTTTCTTTGGCGTAAAAGACAAGAAATTTACTTAGTATAAAAGACAAAGATTCTCTTTGTCATAGAAAGAAAAATATTTCTTATTGAAGAAGTAATGGTATTCTATCCATCAAGGAATAAAATTGAAGTCTTATAAATAGGCATGGTTGCAAAATGGTTTGATGACTTATAACCAAAACTTCTCCTAGGTGGGGAGAGAGTGAAAGGTTCTTAGAAGAACATGAGTGAGTTTTTTTGAAGAGCTGTTTGATGGCTTTTGCCCAAGGTTCCTAGGAGAGGTGAAAAACTCCTAGAAGAACATGGTGAGTTACTTCGAAGAGTAGATAGTAGATTATTTGGGGTTGAAAGATTATCCATAGTTGTGTGTTAAGAGTTGTTTGTTTTGTGAGTGTGAGTTATTGAGTATATTAGGGCTTTATGTTGGTGAGATTTATAAGTATTGTATGTGTGAGTTGTGAGTGTTGATTAATGTCGTTGGCTGAACCATATTAAATATTGTTATCTTTTGTATATGTTTAATTGATGTAAGAGCTTCCACCGTTGCACAACAAAATATATATATATATATATATATAATAATAGGCCCAACAAGTACTAGCGCTTTTACTTTTGTATCATAAGTTAGTGGGCTCTTGGCCCGCAATTAATTCATTACATGGGTTAGGCCTTTGGCCCATATTTTCTTTGCTATATGGGTTGGACTTCAAGGCCCATAAATAGAAGTATGCTCTCACCAACAAGGACGTGCTCTTGGAAACAGACAATCAACCCTTACAAAGGTACTTGACAACTCAGATCTTAGCACTTCACAGTTCAGGTTCCAATGTTAGCTTCTTTAAAGCAACGCTTACAAAGCTGCTGGAGAAAAACTATTTTCAGCACACAGAAAAGAATCACTCTGTAAAGCAAAGCAAAATCACCATCTTTTTCATTCAATCTGCTAGGGGCTAGACCTAACCATTTTCTAGCACAAAATCTGAGATTTCAATATTTCATCACTCCGTGAAAGTTGCTACATACACGCATAATTCGATACCATAAAATTGAAAACAATCTTTCAATTATTCACATTTGAATCTGCCGGTTAGAGTATTCACAGATCAAAATACACAAATAACAGAATGAATGCTGTATGCGGTATCGATGGTGCTTAAACTAAATATTTTTGGTGAAGTTTGTTTCTTTAGACTTTCTTTTTTATAAAGCAAACTACAAGGCTGCTTGTGAAGCAGCAAAGGAAGCTGTTTGGCTCAAGAAATTCCTTTCTGATCTTGGTGTTGTGAGAATGGAGCAAGTTCTTATCACATTGTTTTGCGACAATAGTGGAGTGGTTGCACAATCCAAAGATCCAAGGAATCATAAGAAAGGAAAGCACATTGAGAGAAAGTACCACATCATTCAAGACATTGTTGCTCGTGGAGATGTAGTAGTAGCAAAGATTGAAAGTGCAAATAATCTAGCAGATCGCTTTACCAAAGCCTTGCCTCAAAGGACTTTCGAGTCACATTTGGAGGGAATGGGCGTTAGATTAGTGCACAATAGTCTTTAGGACAAGTGGGAGATTGTTAGTGATGGTGAATTAAGAACTGATGAACTCTAGACTCGTCCATAGGAGTCATCCAGGCCAGGAAGACAAGAGTAGCTATGCTTAACAAAACAGTCGTCCATAGGCTTATGGTCGTCCATGAGGATTGTACCAGGACGATCCCCAACACTTGGAAAAATTCCAAGGAAGTTTATCTACACAAACTAGTAAGTTGAACCACATGTTATTATTCCAAGGCATGAGTAAGGCCCTGGTTCATCACTATATCTTCCAACTGAGTACTTAACTGCCAATAACAATTATAGAAGATGAAATATGATAACTCCCATAGCGGTTATGGAAGTTATCCTTGAACCCTCTGAGTTCCTCAAATACAGGGGAAGTTACAAATCAAATAACCACTCCAAGAGCATGCTATATAAACACCACATTTGGACCAGATGAAGGTAGGTTTTTACAATTCCTAAAAAGTTGGAATTCCAGAATCTTAAAGAGAAACTAACTTAAGCATCAGAGGTTTTTTGGCTGGTGCACCCCAGTCACATTTGATAGTGTGTTTTCTTTTTCAGGCATTGCAAAGAGTGTTTAGATTTTTGAAACCCGGAGCATTCAGCTTACTAATTTTCTGTACATCATTAGTTGGCGCCGTCTATGGGAAAGATCATTGTTTGTGTTTTGTAGATTCTTTTTCCGACAAAAGGCTACATGGTTCGATAAGATTAAAGGCCGCTAGTTTAGGCCATCAAGAGAGTAGGGATGCCTTTAGTAATCCCCATCGTGATCGTCAGTTAGCGCTTGTAATGCAACCCTCTTCCATTCAACACGTGCAATCCATGGCAGAGTTAACCCATCAGAACTAAGAGTTGACCAGAGAGATTAACCTAAGGAGACAAAGGCATGAAGGATATGCTGAAGGATAAGCCCAGAGTAAAAAAGATAGAGGAAATGCTGAGCCGAAAAGCCAGTCAAAAGGTACCACTTCACGAAGGGTGCCACACTTGGAGAGAGAGATGGACCAGATGAGGAAGGTCATGGACGAGATGAGGGAGAACATGAGAAGTGCGAATCCCGTAGAGGATTTAGTTCATCGAACAGACTCCCCTTTCACGGCTTCTATCAACAGTCACCCCTTGCCTCCAAAGTTCAAGATGCCTTCCTTGGACTCGTATGATGGAACGCGTAACCCTTTCGATCATATTGCTACTTTCAAGACTATAATGCACCTTCAAAGGGTTCCAGACGAGATTATGTGTAGAGCCTTCCCTACCATCCTTAAAGGGCCAGCGTAAGTGTGGTTCAGCAAGATACCTTCAAATATAGTGAGTTCTTTTGAAGAATTGAGTAAGTTGTTCGTCAATAATTTTATCAGAGGACAAAGACACAAACGTTCCTCGTCCAACCTGCTAACCATAAAGCAAGGAGAGAATGAAAGTCTGTGGTCCTTCATTACTCGTTTCAACAGAGAAGCCCTAACAGTGGATGAGATGGACGACAAGTTGTTACTGGTGGCCTTCCATAATGGAGCTAACTTTGACTTATTCATCCATAAGCTTTACGAGCAAAAGCCTCAAACCATGGCTGAACTCATCCATTCGGCTCAAAATTTTATGAATGTGGAAGACGCAATTATAGCTAAGAAGAGGAAGAGAGCTGAGAGAATGGAAGCAGATCTCCCATGCCACTCTGAACAAGGTCCTTGTCCAAAGAAGGGACGGACAGGAGAGAAGAAAGATCAAGACAACAAGAAGGCAGGCTCTTCGGCACAGAATCAGAAGTACACGCCCTTGAACATGCCGCTTGAATAGGTGCTTATGCAAATCAAGGATGATCCTTCCTTGAAATGGCTGGAAAAAATGAAGGGAGATTCCAACAAGCACAATAGAAATGAGTTATGGACTTATTTAAAAACTAATAAACCGCAGTTCCAAGAAATCATATCTTCTACCAAGATATTCAATGAGGAAGCAAAAAAAGACGTATCTCAAGGTGGTGCAAAATGTCCAACTCTCTGGACGATCACTAAGGATAAGGATGGACGAGCCTGCTATCACGTTCATAGACAAGGATGCTGAAAGAGTTCACCACTCGAATGATGATGCAATCGTTATCACTTTGCTCATTGCTGATTATACGACTAAAAGGGTGTTGGTAGACAATGGAAGTTCAACAGACATCCTGTATTACCCAGCCTTCCAACAAATGAGGTTTGGACGTGATTAACTTCGGAAGACCAACCTAAACAGCTTGAAGGTAGTGACATCTACCTACCACCTATTAATTAAATTCCTTACAGAGTACGGGATAGGGCAAGTTCAAAGAGATCAGATAGCAGCAAGAGAGTGTTATTTGGCCATGCTGGCTATGGACAAACAGGTTTAGACAATGAGCATTGAGGAGAGAAGAGTTGTTACAGAGCCCACCGAAGTGTTGAAAGATATTCCTTTGGATGAGAATAACCCTGAAAAGTATACAAGGGTTGGAGCAAGTATGGAAAGCAAGATGAAGCAAGACCTTATCCAATTCCTAAAGAAGAGCATTGATGTATTCGCATGGAGTCACGAAGACATGCCAGGTATTGACCCTAGTGTCATTACCCATCGTCTAAACGTATATTCTTCCTCCAAGCTTGTGCGTCAAAAGAAAAGAGTGTTTGCCCCTAAACGAGACAATGCCATTAAAGATGAAGTTCAAAAGCTAACTACAGCAAAGTTTATCTAGGAAGTTTATTACCCGGACTCGTTGGTTAATGTAGTGATGGTCAAAAAGGCTAATGGCAAATTGAGGATGTGCATGGACTTCACCGATTTGAACAAGGCTTGCCCCAAAGATAGTTACCCATTATTGCGTATTGATCAATTGGTAGACTTAATAGCGGGTCATAAGCTGTTAAGTTTAATGGACGCCTTCTCAGGTTATAACTAGATAAGGATGGACGAGGCGGATCAGGAGAAGACATCCTTCATCACCAGTCAAGGCCTGTTTTGTTACAAAGTGATGCCCTTCGGGTTAAAAAATGTGGGGGCAACTTATCAAAGGCTGGTGAACCAAATGTTTCATCCACAGATTGGGCAGAATGTGGAAGTTTACATAGATGACATGCTAGTAAAGAGCCTGGATGAGGATAAGCATTTGGACGACCTCCAAGCCTTTGACACGCTTAGACAGTACAACATGAAGCTAAATTCGAGCTAGTGTGCTTTCGGAGTCTCGTCTGGTAAGTTTCTTGGGTTCATGGTTTCTCATAGGGGAATTGAGGCGAACCCCGATAAAATCTAGGCAATACTGAATATGGAGCCACCAAGGAACATTAAGGAAGTCCAGTCCCTCACCGGATGAGTTGTTGCCCCCAACAAGTTCGTCTCCAAAGCTACCGACAAGTGCTTGCCATTTTTTAAAGTTCTTAAGAAGGCATTTGAATGGATGGACGAGTGTTAAAAGGCCTTTTAAGACCTCAAGGCTTACCTCACTGCAGCCCCTCTGCTAAACCCGTCCGTACCTGGTGAAGAATTATATTTGTATCTAGCAGTGTCCCAGCATGTAGTGAGCTCAGCGTTAATTAGAGAAGAAGGAAAGATACAAAAGCCAGTCTACTATACAAGTTAAGCACTGAGAGGGGTTGAAGGATGATACCCCATGATGGAAAAGCTAGCCTTTGCTTTGATTACATCTTCTAGGAAATTAAGGCATTATTTTCAGGCTCATGTCATGAATGTCTTGACAGATCATCCATTAAAGAAGGCAATGAACAAGTTGGAGGTCGCAGGATGACTAATCCAATGGGCCATAGAACTTAGTGAGTTCAATGTCAAGTACCAACCAAGAAGCGCGATAAAAGCACAAGTATTGGTAGATTTCATTGTAGAGATCACTCTGAGTCAAGGGGAGCTAGACGAGCTAGACGAAGCTCAGAGATAGGTTGTCCATGTGGATGGATCATCTACACTACATGCAGAAGGAGTAGGAGTTATTTTGCAGTCCCCGTAAAAAGACAAGTTGAAGTACAAGGTTTGTCTGCAATATCCAGCAACCAACAATGAAGTGAAGTATGAAGCCCTTCTTAAAGGGCTAGAATTGGCAAAGTCCTTGGGGGCAGAATCAATACTCGTTTAGGGCGACTCTCAGCTGGTTATGGGTCAAGTGAACGGAACGTATGAAGCTAAGGAAAAGCGGATGAAGAAATATCTTAATAAGGTAAGACGCCTTGAGAAAAGATTTAAAGAAGGTAGTTTCATTCAAATCCTAAGAGAAGAAAACATGGAAGTAGACGCCTTAGCGAAGGAAGCCTCAGCGAGTGAACCAATAGACGAGTTTGATGAAATTTAATATATGCCAAGCATAGATCTTCCAGAGGTACAACAGATAGAAGGTGAAGAAAATTGGATGATCCTAATAGTAGCTTACCTAAAGGATGGAAGGCTTCCAGAAGGAAAAGATGAGGCCAGATAGCTAAGAATTAGATCAACCAGGTACGTCCTTATGGACGAGGTGTTATACAAACGAGGCTTTTCTCAGCCTTATCTAAGGTGTTTAGCTCCAAACGAGGCAAACTATGTGTTGAGGGAAGTTCATGAAGGAGTATGTGGAAACCACTCAGGAGCAAGGGCACTAGTCCATAAAGTCATTCGTGCAGGTTATTACTGGCCAACTATTCAAGCAGATGCAAAGACTTACGTCAAGGTGTGTGATCAATGTCAATGTTTTACAAATATCCTCAGGCAGCCATTAGAGTATCTCACCCTGATGATGGCCCTGTGGCCCTCTGCACAATAGGGATTAGATATCTTGGGTCCCTTTTCACTTGGAACTAGGTAGATGAAATTTTTAGTAGTAGGGATTGATTACTTCACTAAGTTGGTGGAAGCAGAACCCCTAGTAAAGATCACGCAGCAGAATGTCAAGAATTTCGTTTGGAAGAACATTGTATGTAGGTTTGGGGTGCCTAGGGTATTGATATCAGACAATGGATGACAATTTGATAACACACTTTTCAGGGACTTCTGGAACACTTTGGAATTCAGAATCATTATTCCTCACCCACCCACCCTCAAGCAAATGGCCAGGCAAAAGTGGAAAACCGATCCTTGTTGAAAATCATCAAGACTTGGCTTGAAGGGGCAAAGGGAGTGTGGCCAAAAGAGTTACCAGGAGTTTTATGGGCCTATAGGACGATTGTGAGAACCCCTATAGGGGAAACTCCTTTCAATCTAGCTTATGGAAGTGAAGCAGTGATACCTGCAGAAGTGCATATGGCCAATCACAGGGTGATGAAGTATGAAGAGCAGGATAATGAAGAGCAACTCTGCCTTAACCTTGATCTAATAGACGAGATACGGATGGATGCAGAGCAAAGGACAGCAAGGTATAAAAACCTTATGGCCAGACAATATGATGCAATGGTGAAACCCAAATGCTTTAACATAGGGGACCTCGTCTTGAAAATGGTCTCTTTGGCAACCAGAAACCTAGCTCATGGGAAATTGGGACCAAATTAGGAAGGACCCTACAAGGTTATCAATTGCAAAAGACAAGGGCCGTGTTACTTGGAAGCCCTGGACGGGAGAAAGTTGGAACATCCTTGGAATGTTGAGCACCTAAGAAGGTATTATCAGTAAAATATCAGCCTAGATGAGCATTATCTTGGACGAGATCACCCAAGATTTTGTCACTCTGGACGAGCTAAAGTTTATGTTGCTTTCTGTTGCACGTGTTGTTAACATTGTATGTTATTTTTCAACTCCTTAAGGGTATATTTGTTTTCAAACTAACTATGGATGAAGTCATGAACTTGGGTATTTGTTTGTATTTATAATTCCCTAAAAAGCACTAGCTTCTAAGCATATGCCATACTTGTGGACGATGTTTATATTATGAATATGTGGTTTGGATTTTCAATGCATGGATATATAAATCTAATCTCCATAATTTCATTCATAAGAAGGCTAAGGCCTAAAGACGAATAAAAATCTCTAGACGCAGGGATGTATTGTTTATAAGCTTTCTTCGAAATAAGGATAAAGCAAAGAAAAACAAGCTCAAGGCATACTCGTCCAAACAATGGACGAAGTAAAGCTTTAAACGTGTTAGTCCAACCCATGGACGAGGAAATGCGTGTGCAAGAATATTTAAAGTCCATAGGATGGGACGCTAGCTAAAACGATCCAATCTTTGGATGAGTAAAAAGTTATGCCTTGAAAATAAACCTTATGGACGAAAAATAAAACCAGCTACCAAGTTTGAGGACGAGTAAAGCTGGAAAAACCAGTGCCATTCACAAGATGAGTTATACTTGCGAAATTCAAAGAATGGTAAAGGATATTAAACATGAAGGAATCCTTGTCATGGACAAGCCATACTTGAAACCAATATACTAGATTAAAAAAAAAAAAAAATCGTCCATACAACATATTTAATAGTAAATGAAAGAGTAATGAAAATAAAACATTCATTCATAAAGTTTAAAAAGGGTAGACGACCATCATCCAAAAACCCTTATAAAATAAAAGGCCTGAAAGGCAATTGTTCGAAAGCTCATCCTAAGTGATATAGACGAGTGAAATGTACTTGACATAATTTTAAATGGTCCTAAACAATGGACCTCATAAAAAAAAACACACAAAGACAAAGGGAAACTAAAATTAAAATTCTCTTTACTGTGGGGGATCATTTTCAACGTCCTGGGCTGGTTGAGTAGTGGCGTCGTCTTCAACATTGATATCCTTAAAGCTTGTCTGGATGAGAGAGCTTGCAGCAGCAACAAGGTTGAGTTTGATGGAGCTAAAATCAACTTCAGGAAAGTTTTCTATATCGTCCATTCAAAAATCTTCAAAACCCGCTGCATAATTGGTGTCCAGTAAATCAGTGAACTGTTTAGATGCTCTGAACTCCACTACTGCGTCTTCTTTTGCCTTGGTAAGAAGGGTACTCAACTCATCATTCCTCTTTTGAAGGTGGTCAAGACGAGTATCCTTCTCAACAACATTAGCTTTCAGCTCTTCAACTAGATTTTGTAACTCCTTGGCCTCGTCTTTGGCCTTGGCTGCCACCTCAGCCCAACCCTTGCAGTCGTCCTTAACCTCTTGGATCCCCTTCTTAAGCAAGATCCTTATCTTGTCCATCTCCGTGGCCTGCCTAGACGCAGTTATGAACTTTGACATGGCCTACACAAGTGATTAAAGAGTTATATTAAAAAATATATAAATATATATATATATATATATGCATGTTACTAAAACAAGACGAGGTAAAAGAGATTACCTTGAAAAGATCATGAACACCAGAATGCTCAAATTATTTCAAGGACATGTCGTAGCACGCAGCCATGTCCTCACTAGTTACAACGTTTTCAAACCTCTCCCAAGCCAAGTCTTCATTTTCCAGAAGGTTCATAGGGACCCTCTGGGGAGGTTGGGACGAGGTGGGAGCAGTGGTCTTGGCAGGAGTGACATCAATGGGGATCGACGAGTCAACATCAAAAATTGGGATGGACGGCTGGGAGGAAGGAGGATTAGGCCTAACTGTCTCAGGCCTGGATGATCTGTGCTTCGCCTTCTTCCCTTGACGACTGGGAAGATTTCCCAAGTCCAGCATCTTGGGCAAAGTTTTTCTTTTGTCTCCAAGAAAAAGACGAGGCTGGGATTGAGCCTCAAGCCTAGTTGCCCCATCCACCACCTCCTTCCTTTTATGCTCCTTCATAGTTGCCATCCCAAAGAGAAAAGCATAAAGTGTTAGTCAAACAGTATAAGTCAAATAATACTTAGGAAATTTCTAAGTATAAAAAGAAGACTTAGGTCTACGAACAGTAAGCTCGTGAGCGAGGGCTTCAATAAATGGCTTAGGACCTAGTCCCCATGTAGATAGATGCTGAAGGGTCACTAACAAGTGAAAATTCCTATCAATGTGTAGACGAGCTCTATGGATGCGGTCACGATGGAACTTACTTAAAGAGGGTCGTCCAACAGCTAAAAAAAAAAAGAAGAGAAAGAAAATAAGGTTAGACGATTGCAAGCAAAAGATAAAAATACTTAAAACAAACAATAAAGCAAAACATAACATACCTTCAGTACGAAGGTTGCCTAATTCTCCAGTGTATGGGGCAAATGTATTCCTGCCAACCTCAACAGGGTGCCTAGACCAGAAACTAGAGACGAAGAAAAACTCTTTCTTCCAGTTTCTGTCAGATGTAACCAATGACTTAATTAATCTACAGACATTACCCCTGGCTGTAAATTGATAAAAGCCTAGGGATTGATTAATCTCTGAGGGTTTGTAACAATATAGGAACTCGTCCACAATGAGAGAACGATCCCCTTCGAATAGTTCCCTCCACAAAATTTGCATAGAGACAATCAGTTTCCATGAGTTAGGGTTAAGTTGACACACTCCTAAACCAAACCTAGTGAGTAACTCTCTAGCAAAAGCATTTAAAAGTAACCTAAGCCCCCCTAGAAGATATGCATCATAGATGCTTAATGGGGTTGGCAACACCACTCTCCACAGTCGGCTAACCTAGGGTTAAGGTCGTCTGGGATCTGGTACCAACTCCTAAGTACTGTAAACCTACTCTCGTTTGTTTTGGAAAGAATACCTACAGCACAACTATACACAGTTTCTACTTCGTCTAAAGGAGGAGACGAAGGAATACTCGTCGAGGTGCCAGCCTCGGAAGCTACCCTCATCCTAAGATGTTCCTAAAGAACCTCAAGAGGAATTCCAGGAACACCAGTGGTGTATTCCTCGTCCGTGGTGTTACCACTACTAATACTGTTGCTACTAGAGCCATTATAACTGGTGGAGCCATGGTACTTGTCTATAGCTTTATCTACACTATTACTAGACGAGGATTTAACAACTTCAGACATGTTGAAATTTAAAGGAAAACCTAAGAATGAGGATGAGGAGAGAATTTGGCTTTAGACAGAGGAGAACTAAGGACAAGGAAACACTTTTAGACGAGGCGCTAAGATGACAAGTGTCAAAGAAGAAAATCTCAGAAATGTGAGGGGTAGGAGAGGGATTCTACTATTTATAGGCAATAGAATTTGACATCTGAAACGGCGTGACCAACCAAAAGATGACACGTGGCATACTCCTTGAAAAAAAAAATCGACGTGACCAATCACCAATAAGATTATGACACGTGGCATACCAAACCCCTGACATAAGGACACACATCCCAAAAAGTAGCGTTAGGCTATATAGTACCTTGGACGACCCCTGGACAAGGGGGCAATTGATGGTGAACTAAGAATTGATGAACTCCAGACTCGTTTATAGGAGTCATCCAGGCCAGGAAGACAAGAGTAGCTACGCTTAACAAAACAATCGTCCATAGGCTTATGGGTCGTCCATGAGGATTGTACCAGGACAATCCCCAACACTTGGAAAAATTCCAGGGAAGTTTATCTATACAAACTAGTAAGTTGAACCATGTGTTATTATTCCAAGGCATGAGTAAGGCCCCGGTTCATCACTATATCTTCCTACTGAGTACTTAACTACCAATAATAGTTATAGAAGATGAAATACGATAACTCTCATAGCGGTTGTGGAAGTTATCCTTGAACCCTCTGACTTCCTCAAATACTGGGGAAGTTACAAATTAAATAACCACTCCAAAAGCATGCTATATAAACACCCCATTCAGACCAGATAAAGGTAGGTTTTTACAATTCCCAAAAAGTTGGAATTCCAAAATCTTAAAGATAAACTAACTTAAGCATCGGAGGTTCTTGGCCGGTGCACCCTGGTCACCTTTGATAATGTGTTTTCTTTTTCAGGCATTCCAAAGAGTTGTTAGTTCTTTGAAACCTGAAGCATTCAGCCTACTAATTTTCAGTGCATCATCAGTTAGGATTAGTACCCTTAAATCCTATTGTAAGATGCTATGTACGTTATTATGTATGACATTGTGTATGATTTCATGTTGTGATTAATAGAGTTGTTTTATTATTATCTAAAATAATGGTAGTATGAATATTCAAACATTATCATATAGTCCATGAGATGCATAGTATGTGATTTATGTGAAAAGTCACAAACGACATAAATTACAAGTTCTTTGTAAATTTAGAATTTTAGTTCGTAGTCGGTGATGAAATTGGGCATTTCATCTGCGAAGACTATAACATATCAACTAAGATGATTTGTCTTGATCATGGAAGTGGAGACTTCAAGTTGATGTGTTGATATGTTTCAAGAGTTAAGACATATTGAACTGGATCGCTGTGAGATTTATTATTTTCTTAACGACCGTCAATTGAATAATAAATCTCACGACTTATATTTACATGAACTCTTAATTATGAGAGAATAATGGACCTGATCATAAAGTATAGATTGTTTTGATATATCAAGAGTTAGATCTAAACTAACGATCAAAACCTTAGTATGTTAGGCAACCACATTTAGTGTTGATGGAATATATATTCTCAAGATGGAATTCATAGTCTCTTAACGGAGATATAAAATATTCCCTTGAGATAAGTTTAATGGGTTTGTTATTCAGAATGTTAGGCCTAACTATTTTAGTAAATAGTTACTAAAGTATATATTTATGAAATTAGATTTCATAAATATATGATGAATAATTTAAAAGATTAAACCGGGTACTCAAGGATTAAGATGTAGTAATCTACAAAGTGACAGTCTATATTTATGACTTTGTGTTACTATGAATATTTTATGAATGGGTTGCATGTACGATAAAGTCTTGGAATATAATTTATTAATAAGACCTAGAGTGCAATTATATTTATATAGTTGTATTAAATATAATTAATGGTAATTTTGGACTTGTCAAGAGTTGATAGAAAAGTCCAAGGCCCATTGGAGTTAGTATCTTATTTGTTCCCTTTTGATCCCACTCCAAGCCACATAATAGAGCCCAATTGGAAAGATCCAAAAGGCTAGCCCAATTAGATAATCAGTTATAAGGAGAGAAACATACAGAATTTTGTAATGATATACATGAAATGGTATGTATGTGAATGTTGGACACTCTTTAATATCAATTGCGAATGAAGTAGATCCCTTAATTTTCCACTGTGTATGTTTTGTATGAGATACAAACATGTATTTTTCTATCAAATGGTATCAGAGAAGGGTTCTCAATTTCGAATCTGTATAACATGTTTTTTTGAGTTTTGGAATTAGAGATAATAGTTTCATGATGTTAGAAGATTATATATTTAATTTTCTACATGGTTGTTGAAACTATGGTTTGATGGAAACTAATATTGATGTTATGATGTTGTTTAAATTTGAATTTGAGTATGTTGAATTAAACTTTAAGGCTATAACATTAATGGAATTCAGTTTTGATATCAAATTCTATCTATTATGTTCATATGGTGGTTGTTTGTTCATAAAAAACCGTTGAAAACTGTTTACATATGCCTTTTAAAAATTGAAAATACGCGTTTTTCGCAGGTTACCTTCTCGCGAAGTTACTCGCAAAAAATGCCTCTGAAGCCTAAAACTTTTCGCAGGTAAGCTTTACTCACAAAACAGTCGCGAGACAGTCGCAAAAGTTTTTGTTTGAATTTTGTGTTTTCATTTTTTTTGCCTTAATTCATTTTCATGGGAAGAGCCTAGTCGCGAGATTCTCGCGAAAATGCTTCTAAAGGGATTTTTTAATTTTTCCTAAGTGTTTTCAAATGTATAAAGTGCAAGGCTGTGTGTGATTAGATTACACATGTTTTATAATTAAAAAACTTTCTTTTAAAACATCTAGTGGGAGAGAGATACAAGGGTTTGGTCTCATGGCCTCCATTGTCGATTCATAGTAGTGTGAAATATATACTTTGTCTTAGCTTCGAGCTTTGCATTCCATGCGGAGAGTATTTATTTCATGGTCCTACAAGGTTGAACTTCTAGGTTTATAGTGGTTTGATCAAACACCTTGTCTTAGCTTCGAGCTTTGCATTCCATGTGGAGGGTGTTTTGTATCATGGTACTACAAAATAAGTTTGTTAAGGGGATGAAATGTGGCTACACATGATTCTAGACAATGGTATACATTAGACTAAATATTATAGTATCCTCTATGCTGAGTTCTTACTATTATTATTTAGAGGTCAAATGTATAATGACATATTATTAGTGTTTGGTAAGAGTTATCATGATAGCACTAATAATGGGAATAGTTCTTAATCAATCATAGTATTTAATATTCACTCTATGCTGAGGGATATTGAATATGGGATTGGGTTGTCGTTGCATATATTATACTATAGTTTTATTTAAGTTCCATACTATATGTTTATATGCTAAATTGATAATGTCTAGTTTACTTGTTATATTCATGTTTATTATTTTCATATTTAATCATGGCATCATTTAGCCCATTCGTTACTATTCTTAATCAAAACAAACTGACTGAATCCAACTATATTGACTGGAAAAGAAATTTGGACATTGTTCTTACAGCTGAAGAGCACAAATATGTGCTTACTCAACCATGTCCTAGCTTTCCTTCATTAGATGCTCCTCCCAAGGAAAAACAACGATATGATCGTTGGCAGAAATCTAATGAGATGGCCAAGTGCTAAATCCTAGCATCTATCTCAAATGTTCTACAGCATCAAATGCAGGATGTAGAACTAGCTTCGGACATAATGCTAAGTCTGAAAGAGATATTTGGTGAGCAAGGTAGTTTTGCAAGGCAAGAAACCATGAGACAAATTTATAATACCAAAATGGCTGAAGCCACTTCAGTGAGGGAGCATTGTCTTACAATGATCTCTAATCTGAATACATTGGAGGTTTTAGGTGACCATTTGATGGAGAAATATATGTTTGTATCGCATACAAAATATACGCAACAGAAAATTAACGGATCTACTTTATTCGCAATTGATAACATGTACTATGTAAATTTTAGAATACAAGAATAAGAGAGTGTACCTTGGTGTGATGAATTTCAAAATAAAAATTAGAAGTACTTGGGAACACTTTTAATCTTCACTCCAATTCCATAAACGCCCAAGAAGTGTGGTCTCTCAATCAGTTATATGAATTTGTTCAAGAGAGAATTAAAGAGTGTCCAACACTCACAAACAAACCATTTCATGTATATTACTAAATTTTGTATATTTCTCTCCTTATAACTGATTATCTAATTGGGCTAGTCTTTTGGGCCTTTCCAATTGGGTTCTAGTATGTGGTTTGGAGTGGGATCAAAAGGGAACAAATAAGACATTAGCTCTAATGGGTCTTGGGCTTTTTTTAGTCAACTTTTGACAAGTCCAAAATTACCATTAATTATATTTAATACCACTAAATAAATATAATTGCACTCTAGGCCTTATTAATAAATTATATCTCAAGACTTTATTATACATGCAACCCTTTCATAAAATATTCGTAATAACATAAAGTTATAAATGTAGACTGCCACTTTGTAGATTACTACATCTTAATTCTTGAGTACCCGGTTTAATCCTTTAAGTTATTCATCATATATTTATGAAATCCAATTTCATAAATATATACTTTAGTAACTATTTACTAAAATAGTTTGGCCTAATATTCTGAATAACAAACCTATTAAACTTATCTTAAAGGAATATTTTGTATCTCCATTAAGAGACTATAAATTCCATCTTGAGAATATATGTTCCATCACACTAAATGTGGTTGCCCAACATACTGAGATTTTGACCGTTACTTTAGATCTCACTCCTGATATATCAAAACAACCTACACTTCATGATCAGGTCCATTATTCTCTCAAGATTAAGAGTTCATGAAAATATAAGTCGTGAGATTTATTATTCAATTGACAATCGTTAAGAGAATAATAAATCTCATAGCGGTCCAGTTCAATATGTCTTAATTCTTAAAACATATCAACATATCAAGTAGAATTCTCCATTTCCATGATCAAGACAAATCATCTAAGTTGATATGTTATAATCTTCGCAAATGAGAAGTTCTTGAGAACACTTTTAATCTTCACTCAAATTCCACTTGTGCCCAAAAAGTGTGGTCTCTCAATTAGTTTTTATGAATTTGTTCAAGGGAGAATGAGAGAATGTCCAACACTCAATACAAACCATTTCATATTCTTACAAAAATTCTGTATGTTTCTCTCCTTATAATTGATTATCTAATTGAGCTAGCCTTTTGGGTCTTTCTAATTGGGCTTTTGTATGTGGCTTGGAGTGGGACCAAAAGGGAACAAATAAGACTCTAGCTCCAATAGGCCTTGGGCTTTTCTGTCGATTCTTGACAAGTCCAAAGTTACCATTAATTATATTTAATACCATTATATAAATATGATTGAACTCTATGCCTTATTGATAAATTATATCCCAAGACTTTATTGTACATGCAATCCCTTCATAAAATATTCGTAGTAATACAAAGTCATAAATGTAGACTGTCACTTTGTAAATTACTATATCTTAATCCTTGAGTACTCGGTTTAACCCTTTAAGTTATTCATCATATATTTATGAAATCCAATTTCATAAATATATACTTTAGTAATTCCTTACTAAAGTGGTTAGGCCTAACTCTTTGAATAACCGAATCCATTAAACTTATCTCAAGGAAATATTTTATATCTCCGTTAAGAGATTATGAATTCCATCTTGAGAATATATGTTCCATCAATACTAAATGTGCCTGTGCAACATATTGAGGTTTTGACCGTTACTTTAGATCTCACTCTTGATATATCAAAGCAACCTACATTCTATGATCAGGTCCATTATTCCCTCAGGATTAAGAGTTCATGTAAATATAAGTCGTGAGATTTATTATTCATTTGACAGTCGTTAGGAAAACAATAAAGCTCACAGTGGTCCAATTTAATATGTCTTAACTCTTAAAACATATCAACACATCAACTAAAAGTCTCTATTTCCATGATCAAGACAAATCATCTTGGTTGATATGTTATAGTCTTCGCAGATGAAATACTCAATTTCATCACTGACTACGAACTAAAATTCTGAGTTTACAAAGAACTTGTGATTTATGTCTTCTGTGACTTTTCACATAAATCACATACTATGCATCTCATGGACTATATGATAATGTTCGAATATTCATTTTATCATTATTTTAGATAATAGTAAAACAACTTTATTAATCACAATATTAAGGGTACTAATCCTAACAATCTCCCACTTGTCCTAAAGACTATTGTGCACTAATCTGACTCCCATTCCCTTCAAATGTGACTTGAAAGTCCTTTGAGGCAAGGATTTGGTAAAGGGATCTGTTAGATTATTTGCACTTTCAATCTTTGCTACTACTACATCTCCACGAGCAACAATTTCTCGAATGATGTGGTACTTTCTCTCAATGTGCTTTCCTTTCTTATGATTCCTTGGATCTTTGGATTGTGCAACCGCTCCACTATTGTCGCAAAACAATGTGATAGGAACTTGCTCCATTCTCACAACACCAAGATCAGAAAGGAATTTCTTAAGCCAAACGGCTTCCTTTGCCGCTTCACAAGCAGCAACATACTCAGCTTCCATGGTGGAGTCAGCAATACAAGATTGTTTAACACTCCTCCAACTTATGACTCCACCTCCCAAGGTGAACACACAACCTGAAGTGGACTTTCTGAAATCAAGATTTGATTGAAAATCTGAATCTGTATAGCCAATGGGAATCAAATCCTCATACTGGTAAACAAGCATATAATCTCTCGTTCTCCATAGATACTTGAGAATATGCTTTATAGCTTGCCAATGTTTTGGTCCTGGATTTGATTGATATCGGCTGACCATGCCAACTGAATAATAGATATCTAGTCTAGTACAAAGCATGTCATACATGAGACTTCCTACTGCAGAAGCATAAGGGACTTGTCTTATCATATTTTCTTCCTCTTGAGTCTTAGGCCTTTGGTTATCGGACAGAGGAACTCCATGTCTGAAAGGAAACAATCATTTCTTGGAGTTTTGTATGCTAAACCATTCTAGAACCTTATCTATATACCCAGCTTGTGACAAGCCTAAAATCTTATTCTTGCGATCTCGCCAAAGCCTGATCCCTAGAATAAAGTTAGCCTCACCCAACTCCTTCATATCAAATTGGCCTAACAACCAAACCTTTACCTTTACCTTCATTCTAGGCTTACGCCCACTCCACAATTCCATGGGTGTTTTGGGAATAGATTTTGATGGAACTAAATTCCAAAGATGTATTGCTGTATTTAAGGCATAATCCCAAAAAGAAATCATTAAAGTTGAGTAACTCATCATGGACCTAACCATTTCCAAAAGAGTCCTATTCCTTCTTTCTGCTACACCATTTTGTTGGGAAGTTCAAGGCGTAGTCAATTGGGATACAATCCCATTTTGAGTTAAGTAATACTTGAAATCCTCAAGAAGGTATTCGCCACCACGATCAAATTGAATGGCCTTTATGTGTTTACCAAATTGATTCTCAACCTCAGCCTTAAACTCTTTGAATTTTTTAAAGGCTTTGGACTTCCATTTCATTAGGTACACATAACCATATCTTGAGTAATCATCGGTAAAAGTGATGAAGTACTCATAACCTCCTTTTGCTTAGGTTGACATAGGACCACATACATCCGTATGAACCAATTCAAGCAATTCTTGGGCTCTTCTACCTTTTGCATTAAAAGGTCGTTTGGTCATTTTGCCTTCCAAACAAGATTTACAAATTGGAAATTCATCAAAGTCCATTGACTCTAAGAGTCTATTTTTTATTAGTTTTTGAATTCTGTTTGGATTAATATGACCCAAACGCAAGTGCCAAATCTAGTTTTACACTAACTAGACATATGACCCAATCTAGTTTAAAAAAAAAGTTATTGATTATAAAGAAACCTTTTCACCAGTAGCAATACTTATTTATGACTTTGTGTTACTACGAATATTTTATGAAGGGGTTGCATGTAAAATAAAGTCTTGGGATATAATTTATTAATAAGGCCTAGAGTGCAATTATATTTATATAATAGTATTAAATATAGTTAATGGTAACTTTGGACTTGTCAAGAGTTGACAGAAAAGCCCAAGGCCTATTGGAGCTAGAATCTTATTTGTTCCCTTTTGGTCCCACTCCAAGCTACATACTAAAGCTCAATTGGAAATGCTAAAAAGGCTAGCCCAATTAGATAATTAGTTAAAAGGAGAGGAACATACAGAATTTTTGTAAAAACATGAAATGGTTTGTATGTGAGTGTTGGACACTCTCTCATTCTCCCTTGAACAAATTTATAGAAACTGGTTGAGAGACCACACTTCTTGGGCACAAGTGGAATTGAAGTGAAGATTAAAAGTGTTCTAAAAAACTTCTGATCTTTGGTTTTGAAATTCATCACACCAAGGTACACTCTATTATTCTTAAATTTTGAAATTTATATAGTACATGTTATCATTTGCGAATGAAGTAGATCCGTTAATTTTCCGCTGCATATGTTTTGTATACAAACATGTATTTTTCCGACCGGCACAAATTCCCAACGTTTTGTTTCCTGCCTTTACTCTTTACCATACGTTACATTATCCATGGCCCAGAAAAACTGATCATGCTGACAAGCACTCATAACTATTGAGACCCGTTCAGCTGCTATTACAATATTTTAAGAGAAATGATATGTCTACAACAATTTTATAACAAATCTTAGGTGGCAGGTTTTTACTGATTGTTATTGTTGGGTTAAAAAAGTAATCTCAGTGCTAAATTCAAATTTGAACCAATAATAACTAACCACCTATGATTTGTTGTAAAAATGTTGTGGATGTAGCACCTCTCATATTTTAAATTGAAGTACCATTTTTTATGTTTGAAGTTTTTTTTTTTTTTTTTTTTTGACTGGATGGGTAGAAATTATGTCTGAAGTTTGAACTTTACCACATGAGACTAAAAGAGAGCAATTTTTGCTCATTAGCCACCGGCTAAGCACTATGTTGTTGTATTTACATTGAGAGAGAGAGAGAGAGAGAGAGAGAGAGAGAGAAAAGAAGAAGCAACCAATAATTACACACATACACATTAAACATGCATTAGACAAACCCCAAAAGATTACATCCCCACTCCAATCCTAAAAGAAAGAGGCTTTGCAGTTTGCACCATATAAGCCCATTACATAAGACACAGCGAAATGTCAATAACAACCCAAACCATATTTATTTATTTATATTTTTTTACTTTCCCATTTTTAAAAACTATAAACCGACTGAAATTAAGATGGGCATGCATGCATATCTCGTGGTCTCTCTTCTGTCTAGTGGCAGAAAATGACTTTGAGCTCTCGTGGCGACGAGCACTTATGCATGAGAGACGGACTGTCATGTGCATAAGTAGACGTGGCAGGACAAGCGCGCTTAAAGAACTGAGAGTAGGTCGAAGACCTACACGTCTGTGGGCTATTATAGTAGTTCTTACAACACAGTTCATCGGTACCAAACGCTTGACACCCACTCTTACAAGCAACAACTGAACCGTGACCCGGCGGTGACCGGAGCTTGAGTTTGTCAGGACACGTGTTGAGCAGATTGGGACGGCAGCCAATCAGAGGGCATTGGCCTTTACCCTCCTGTGGGGTCACAGTCATGGGGATGTTAAAGCCGTCAACGAGGCTAACAGCGTAAGAGGAGAGGTCAGTGTTGCCATGGTGGAGGCTGAACTGAGCTACAGTGGCTGGGGTGGCGCCGCCCAGGCCGTTGCACTCGAGGCGGTTGCTGCAGTCGCCGGTGGCGCAGGAGAAGCGGTTGTTGGAGTAGGTGCAGCCGGTACGGGCCCAGATCCGACCCGACCAGTGTTGAGTCGGGGCGGGGAAGGAGCGATGGGTGCGAGTGTTGAGAGCGAAGCCGCCGCGCTCGAGGACGGGGTTGCCGGAGTTGGGCTGGATGGCTGGCCAGACGGTGAAGGGGCAGTTGTTAAGCAGGGTTAGAACGAGACCTGGGTTCGTGGCTTTGGTGAGGGTGCACAGGATAAGAAATGTGGCAGTGAGAAAGACAAAGGAACTGGAAGCCATTTTCGGAAGCTGTGTGGGTGAGAGTGAGACATTGAGTGAAGGGTTTGGCTGCGTTTTATAGGAGCTTGGTATGTCATGCAAACTGACGAAGAACTACTACTAGTAGGAAGTAGGACTGGGTTTCTTCTCAGGAAGACTGAAAAGACCAGATTACCCTTATTCGTATATGAGACGTTGGGCTTTCTTTTTCGTTTTTGAGTACGTGCACTATTGTCTTTTTGTGGTACTATGTACAACGTCGGTCAGTGACTTTTTTTTACGTACAACGTCGGTCAGAAATAGGGACAGAGAAAGTATACTTAAAAAAAAAAAAAAAAAAATTTTAAGGATTTTTTTTTTTTTGGTTTTTAAAAGGACCAAGTTAAAAGTTATCTCACTTCTTCTGATTGCCAAAGTCAGATAACTCACGTCAGTTGAACAAGCAAACGTGGGGATGCCAAGGACTATTTTGGCCTCCCAATAACAGTGAAGTTGTGAATAAAGACTAGGTAGTCGTTTATTTAAGACTTTACAGTATTATTAAAAATTCATAATTATAACAATTTTCCAATTCCCACAGTCACAACTACCCCAAAAAAAAAAAAAAAATTCATAATTGTTAATTTAATCTAATTTTGAATTTGATCCTACTTTAATTTATCATAAACTATATAAATGCTTAAAGTTAACTTTATTTATTCAATTCTACTGTGTAACTTTTTTTTTTTTTTGAGGAACATTCTACTGTGTAACTTAATATATATATATATATCAATCCTATAATTTTGGCCTTTATTCGTGTAGGCTTTTCATTAGTGACTGTCCAATAAAATTTCGCCGTTACAATCCAACAGACCAAAACAATATAGTTCTGATATTTTTGGATATTTAAAATTAACAGTAAAGCTTCACTTTTCTAATTGAATTTTAACACTGAGTTAAATTGATCTAAACCATGTTATCTTTTACAAGGATAATTAAATTCAAAATAATTATGTGTTTGAATTCAATTGAAAAATTTAATGTATTGCATTTAAGATACATTGACTAATAATCTGTTTGTCTTGAAGTAAAAAATTTACATGTAAAAATTTGCAGTAAAATATATTTAAGTGTATATGACAAGTAAAATTTTTCAAGCAATCTACCCAAATTTACCACTGAAGTAGTTGATGATTTGATGCCAGTGATCCAATGACCAAAAATGTCATTTCAACCACGTAGACTTGCAGTTCGGTCATTATAATATTATATATACAAAAATTGAGTTTATACAAATAAATTATTACATTTTGGGCTTAACATGTTTAATAGTTTAGTTAAAAATTGAATTTTACCTTAACTTATTTACTAGATAAATGAGTTTAAATGAACTTCCTTTTAAGTTGAGTCTAGACTATTCATAAACCTTTCAAATTATTTACGGTACTAGTTGAAAAAATAATACTATTTTTTATACATTAGTTAATATAATTTTATAGTTGAATTTAAATTAAAGAAATTTTTTTTTGAGTAAACAAATTAAAGAATTTGTGCTACACCATATAAGAAGTTTTACCTTTCATTTTTCTCATTTGGTTGATGTGATCATTAGTTATGTTTTAAAAATTATAACCCAAGGAACCCACGGGGCCAAATCTGTTCAGCTCGAATTAATTACGTGTATGTGTAACTAGTTGCAAGTATTCTGTCAAAAAATAAAAGTATCAAATAGCAACTGTAGTTTGGACAAAATTTAGCTACAAAATTGATTGTAGACTTAGGTTACAAACTTACTCAATATCTTTTTATTATGAGTGAATTTTGACAAATCTACCATTGTATTACATCTTCTTCTTATATCCTCCATATTTGTAAAATTTCAATAAAATTAAAGATCAATAACTATGTTATCAATAAATTTTTAAATTACAAGTTTTTGTAATTTAAAATCATGCATGAAATATAAGATTATAGATTATATAATAAATAATATCCGATTGACACAAAAATTGATATATATTAAGAGCGTAAAGAACATGTAATTAATGGTTAAATTTTTAAAATATACAATAATATTTATTTTATTAAGTAAATTTATAACCTAAGATTACAATTAATTTTATAACTAAATTTTGTTAATGTAATTTCTAAAGATAGAGATAAGGATAAAAGCTACGGTGGACAATGACGCGCAATGGACAAGTATCTGTCAGGACTCATGAGTACAAACTCCAAAAAGAAACTATTCAAATTTCAAACTAAAAATGAGTAAAAGACTGTGCCCGCAAGCAGGACAAGTCTACTAATAGAATTTTATATATTGTTCTTAAGGTTTGTTTAGTGCTTTTGTTGCTTTATATGACTAAAATGGTAAAAGACAAAAACCAAGATTTGGGTTTGTATAAAACTATTATTTAAGAAATTTAAAAAATATCAAATTTATTCTTTAAGGGTATGTTTTGATACCACTTCTTATTGAAAACTCAAAATTTTTTACTAAAAATATTGTAGCAAAATAATTTTTAAAGATGTAAATAGTACCTTAAGACCCAATTTTAAAGTTAGATTTACGTTTTTTTGTACTTGCGGATCCTGTGAACAATGAACTGACCCAATCAAAAAACGCAAGCGCTAAACGCAACGCAAAAACGCGTTGCTATCCAAATTCACGCTAATTACAAATTGGGCTGAATACTGTTTGTGTTCTTTCTCCTCATATACCTAATTTGGTGTTTGCATGGTTTACTAGTAATGTTCTTGCCTCATGACCTTTAGCATTTTCAGTTAGCAGCATGGATAGGAAATTTGATATCTTTTATTTATTTATTTTTTTTCGGTAAACAAAATTTGATATAAAATGTATTCAAAATTGGTATCTCAATAGTGGTTTAGAATTGAATTTTTTCAAAGAACTTGGACTCCATAGCATATGTTGTACAGTTGGTCTTGACTGCATTGGTCTCACAGTAACCGCGTTATGGCAATTATATGCACGAGAAAATGTTTGGATAGCAAATGCTAAATGGATAGCAAGCAGAGATAAAAGAAAAAAAAATGTTTGGATAGCAAATGCTAAATGGATAGCAAGCAGAGATTAAAAAAAAAAAAAAAAAAAAAAAAAGAAAAAAAAAAAGAAAAAAGAAAAGAGTAAAGGATTTGAAGGAATATGAAAACTTTCAATAAACTATCGTTTATACTTGGAGAATAAATTGGATATTTTAAAAAAATCTTGGTAGTGTTTTGTATTAGCTCAAATCTTAAGAGTAATTTTTGCATATTACTCTTAAAGTTTTTTCATATTTTATTTTATTTTTCATACTACAAAAGCAAGTCAAATAAAAATAGAGAAGTATTTTGCATCAAATCGAACTAATCGTTTTTGGCACACACAATCCCGACATTAGGAACAATAAAAGAGGAACCCTGATTCGAATCAATGGAAATAGAAGTAATTTAGTTCGATCAAGTGGATCATGAGACAACAAGTTTAGACCCCAAATTAATTATGCAGTTAGTTTATCAATTTATTACCAATTAAACCAATTACGTAATCACAAATATAAAATTTAAAGTACAAAAATAGCAAACATAAAATAAGTAAATAAAGTAATAAAACAATAAAGACACATTGATTTGGTGACAAATTAAAAAATAGTGGAGAATGACTCATAAGGAAATCCACTATAAGGGACACACCCCGACTAGGGCAATCCACTGTGAAAATGAGTTACAATCTAGTACAAGACACTTGTTAGACACATGTTTCTAGAAATAGTTAACTAAATCTATTTAATAGAAGCCTTTTTTTACTTACCAAAAATAAACTTCTTTTTTTTTTAAAAAAAATTGGCATTTAGAGAATTAGAGATATGGACTCTATATTTTTATTTTTTAAAACAAAGGACAATTAGGATTGTTGGTTAACACACAAGAGTTAGAAATCCATAATTCATTTGTCATCTATTAAAAATAATGTTTTCTTTATTTTTTATTATTGTTATATGTTTCTTATATGGACTTATATATGGTTGGGAGTATAAAATGACGTTAAATTATTTAAAATTGATTATATTTTAATATATTTGAGAATTTTTAGAACTATTGATATACTCAAATAGTGTAATCTCTACCTTTTTTAATAAAATATTGATCTAAAATGTTTAAAAAATACCAATAATGATCAATATAATTTAAAATACAATTCATAGCTTACAATCAAATTGAATGAAAAAAAAGGGGTCATATTTAGTTATGTAAAGATTTTTTTTTTTTTGAGAGCATGTAAAGATTAACTTGGTGTAAGCATTTTTATTATATATGAGAAAATAAACATTTATCAAAAGAATCATGTTACATACATATTTTTTCAAAAAAAATGTTACATACATATTTTATGTATAAATAATAGGTTATTCGGATTTAAATTTTATTTATATATATACACATATTAGCCTTATCACACGTGCTTTACGCGTGCGATAAAACTTTTTTTTTTTAAGGAAGTTTTATTTATTTAGTGTTTTTGATATGGACAAAATTTAACTACAAAATTGGTTGTAGCTTTAAGGTACAACCTTACTCAATAAAATAAAAATTACTACATATTTTGAAAATCTACATTGAATTGCATGTTCTTTACTCTCTTAATACACATATCAAATTTTTTGTCAATTGGATATTATTTACTACATGATCTATAAGCTTATATTTTATGCATAATTTTAAACTACAAAAACTTGCAATTCAAACAATTTATTGATGACATAGCTATTCATTTTTAATTTTCTAGAAATTTTGCAAGTATGGAGTTTATAAGAAGAAAATATAATCTAATGGTTGATTTGTCAAAATTCACCTCTAGTTTTATAACTAAACTTTGTCCTTTTGATATAACGTGGGAATGGGCAG